>NW_028318651.1:287500-432500 GCF_062004578.1 Staurois parvus | reverse complement strand
GGGGGGGGGGGTGTTCTGGATGTCTAGTCTTACAGATACAACCGGCCCTCTGAGGGCCACCATAATGCTGATACGGCCCACCATGGAATGGAGTTTGACACTTCTGCCTTAGAGCCTCATTGGCTGTCAGGTTGCTGGTGGCCAGCTGTTCTCCGACACGGCAACTCAAAATGCTAATCCAGGTCCCGTTCTTGCGGCACCCCAGGGGAACCTGAGCGGCACCCCAGTTTAGAAACGCGGCCTTAGAAGACCTCCAGCTTGACCGATTGATCCTTTATTTTACAAAGTAAAATTCCCCCCTAAATGATCGCTTTTCCTGAAGCCGTCCCTGTAGTATTTGGGATGTTCGGTCGCAATTTCTATCATTCTGCCGACGCACAAAAAAAGGCGAGCCGCTTGCCAGGAAGCTGTGCCAGCCTATCCCCAGGATACCAGAGTAGCGGCTGGTCCTGTAGGCCGCTGCCAATGCAATGCCATTGTCGGCTGACACGTTCCGATGATCGATCGGCATCCTAATTCATCGTCTCCCATACAGTTGTACTTTGTTCACACAATGAGGATTTATGGAGCAACTGTCACACATCGGAGGTGCTGACTGCACTACCGGCTCATGTTTTCCTCTGTACCAGGTAGGGGCACAGATGGACTCATCAGCAGCCTTTATTGGGGCACAGAGTGATTTTGAATGTTTTTATTACAGATATTTATATCGCACCAACAATTTGCTTACAATCGAAGGTCCCCGAATATATTAGGGCCAAATCAGACCTATCAGCGTGTGTACAAGCTTCACAAGGGGAACGGTCAAACTCCATGCAGAGGGTGTCCTGGTTGGGAATCCAACCAAAGACCCCATTGCTGCAAGGGCAGAAGTGCTGACCACTGAGCCAGTGGAAGGTGAAGCTGACATTGCGACCGTCTCCAAAAAGCGATCTACGGTGTGATCTTCATAGAAGGCGGCTTCCCTCTGTGGGCGATGCTGCCACCTCCTAAACTGGTTTATTTTTTTGCTTTTTGCAATTTTGAGATTTTGAATGGAACTAATGCCCCGTGAGATCGCAGCACAGGCCCCTTGATTGGGATGGCATGTTCCATAGGCAGTACCTTCCGTCAGATGTGTACAGCCCCCTTCAAGCTCTGGGTTAGGTTTTAGGTGGGCGGTTGGGGGATAGTAAAACCGCAGCTCAACTGCCTTGTTTGCACTGCCCTGCCCCCCATGTGTACAGCCCCCCTCAAGCTCTATGTTAGGTGTTAGGTGGGCGGATGGGGGACTGAAAAACTGCAGCTCAACTGCCTTGTTTGCACTGCCCCCCCATGTATAGCCCCCCTCAAGCTCTATGTTAGGTTTTAGGTTGGAGGTTGGGGGACAGTAAAACCGCAGCTCAACTTTCTTGTTTGCACTGCCCCCCCCCCCCCCCTACCTGTGTACAGCCCACTTCAAGCTCTATGTTAGGTTTTAGGTGGGCAGTTGGGGGATAGTAAAACTGCAGCTCAACTTCTTTGTTTGCACTGCCCCCCCCCCCTGTGTACAGCCTGCTTCAAGCTCTATGTTAGGTTTTAGCTGGGCAGTTGGGGGATAGTAAAACTGCAGCTCAACTGCCTTGTTTGCACTGCCCTGCCCCCCATGTGTACAGCCCCCCTCAAGCTCTATGTTAGGTTTTAGGTGGGCGGTTGGAGGACAGTAAAACCGCAGCTCAACTGCCTTGTTTGCACTGCCCCCGCCCCCCATGTGTACAGCCCCCCTCAAGCTCTATGTTAGGTGTTAGGTGGGCAGATGGGGGACTGAAAAACTGCAGCTCAACTGCCTTGTTTGCACTGCCCCCCCCCCATGTATAGCCCCCCTCAAGCTCTATGTTAGGTTTTAGGTGGGCGGTTGGGGGATAGTAAAACCGCAGCTCAACTGCCTTCTTTGCACAGCCCCTCCCCTGATGCCTGTGTGAGAGAATTTAAAAATACCTCCCAAGATAAACTGTCTCTGATTGGTTGCTGCCTCTGCAAGATCGCTTTTACCGGACTGGACATGTGTGCCGGGTCCATGCAGTTTACCATGCTGCAGTTATGAATGGACACAGAAGCGATTGGTACCGATCACTCACTGTGCCCAATTCAGAAAGGGAAGGGGCCGGTAAATGACACATTTTCTGGCCCCCTTCCCCCACTCTCCATCCCCCTGTGTCCCCGCAGCAGCCAGGTAATAATGTCCCATGTCTCTCCCTCCAGCAGGTGAGAGCTGGAAGAAGGAAGAGGGGGAGAAACTACTGCAGAGAGCCGCACAGAGCATCGTTCTGCAATTGCAACCCCCCCCCCATCCAGCCGGACTGATCCCCCCTGTTGTCTCAGCCCCCCAGCGTGCCCATACAGGAGGACCGGTGGTAACCCCCCTCCCCCCATCCAGCTGGACTGATCCCCCCTGTTGTCTCAGCCCCCCAGCGTGCCCATACAGGAGGACCGGTGGTACCCCCCCTCTCCCCATCCAGCTGGACTGATCCCCCCTGTTGTCTCAGCCCCCCAGCGTGCCCATACAGGAGGACCGGTGGTACCCCCCCTCTCCCCATCCAGCTGGACTGATCCCCCCTGTTGTCTCAGCCCCCCAGCATGCCCATACAGGAGGACCGGTGGTACCCCCCCTCCCCCCATCCAGCTGGACTGATCCCCCCTGTTGTCTCAGCCCCCCAGCATGATCATACAGGAGGACCGGTGGTACCCCCCCCCATCCAGCTGGACTGATCCCCCCTGTTGTCTCAGCCCCCCAGCGTGCCCATACAGGAGGACCGGTGGTACCCCCCCTCTCCCCATCCAGCTGGACTGATCCCCCCTGTTGTCTCAGCCCCCCAGCGTGCCCATACAGGAGGACCGGTGGTACCCCCCCCCCCCCCCCCATCAGCAGGCCCTTTTACTACATAGTTATTATTATTAGGTGCTGAATTTGTAGCATTTTCAGTGCAAATTCCGCACCGCATGAGAATCGCACCGCGTGCATGCGAACCGCTGCGGGTGTGGATGTTAACAACACCCTGAAAGCCATCCGCAAAACGCGGTGCGATGTGCAGAATCGAATCACATAGGTGTGAGTACCCGTGAGATCCGATTCTAGTGCCGACCCAAAAAAGGGTCCTGCACCTTCTTGGTGCAGCTGCAGTGCGATTAGAGCCATACAAAATGTACGACTCCGATGCAGACAGAGACTGCAGACATACTATAGGAGACAGTCAGAGACTGCGGACACAGTACAGGAGATGGTCAGAGACTGCAGACATAGTACAGGAGATGGTCAGAGACTGCAGACATAGTACAGGAGATGACCAGAGACTGCAGACATAGTACAGGAGATGGTCAGAGACTGCAGACATAGTACAGGAGATGGTCAGAGACTGCAGACACAGTACAGGAAATGGTCAGAGACTGCGGACACAGTACAGGAGATGGTCAGAGACTGCGGACACAGTACAGGAGATGACCAGAGACTGCGGACATAGTACAGGAGATGGTCAGAGACTGCAGACATAGTACAGGAGATGACCAGAGACTGCAGACATTATACAGGAGATGGTCAGAGACTGCAGACGTAGTACAGGAGATGGTCAGAGACTGCGGACATAGTACAGGAGATGGTCAGAGACTGCAGACATTATACAGGAGATGGTCAGACACTGCAGACGTAGTACAGGGGATGGTCAGAGACTGCAAACATAGTACAGGAGATGACCGGAGACTGCGGACATAGTACAGGAGATGGTCAGAGACTGCAGACATACTACAGGAGATGGTCAGAGACTGCAGACATGATACAGGAGACAGTCAGAGACTGCAAACATAGTACAGGAGATGACCAGAGACTGCAGACATAGTACAGGAGATGGTCAGAGACTGCGGACATACTACAGGAGATGCTCGGAGACTGCAGACATGATACAGAAGACAGTCAGAGACTGCAGACATAGTACAGGAGATGATCAGAGACTGCGGACACAGTACAGGAGACGGTCAGAGACTGCGGACATAGTGCAGGAGATGGTCAGAGACTGCGGACATAGTACAGGAGATGGTCAGAGACTGCAGACATGATACAGGAGACAGTCAGAGACTGCAGACGAAGTACAGATGGTCAGAGACTGCAGACATAGTACAGGAATGCGGCGCGGTTCCCATGCGAATCACATGCGATGTACTGCACCACATGAGTGTGAACGCAGCCTTCACATTAAACGTTATGACGTCACACAATCGTTCCTCCAAACCGCAGAATCGACTGCACACCGGATCCCTGCACCACCGTCCTGGTTGTCGGTTTTATCTCGGCGGAATAACGGCAACCGGCCAGAAAATTCCATACTGGGCAATTTTTTTTTTTTTCTCAAGTTCGGTTGGCCCGTTATTGTCAGCACATCTCGGACGGAGGCCCGCGGCCAGCAAACTCCTCTAAAAAGGCCCAGTTTCTGTAACCACTGAGCCGCCGCATATCCTGGTGCTTTTTCTAGGTAGCCCCTCCCCCTCCAGCCTCGCAGGTTGTCTTTTGGAATAGAGAAAATGTCTTTTTTTTGCCTTTTGAAGTCTCGAATGAAGCGTTGCGGCGGTTTTGCAGTCAGAGGAGCGCGCTGAGAGGTGCGCGCCGTATTAAAAGCCCTTTTGATTTTGCAGAATTTCATTTCAAAGGCAGGACGCGGCACGTTTTATCTGAGGCTGAAATATTTGACGGAAGTTTCCAGCAACCGAAGCGGAACAAACAGAAAGTGACACGCTGAAGACGATTTCCATATTTTGTGCTGTAGCGTGTCGAGGAAAACGTCCTGCGGAGATGTCAGCTGTGATAAATCCCACGCTTCTGTATTCTTCCCACCACGGCCGGCGCTGAGACAAGGGCACCGGCGCTGCAAGGGAGATGGTGGAGCTCTGAGGGCCGCTGGCTGCAGGATCACTGCCAGCGAAATGAGTATAATTATGGAGTATAAAGCCGCGAATGTCCACTTATGAGGGATATGGGGCCCCCAATGTGCCAGCTGAGAGCCCCATAAAGCCACACATAATATTCAATACATGTAATGCTACAGGAGACGGTCAGAGACTGCAGACATACTACAGGAGACGGTCAGAGACTGCAGACATACTACAGGAGACGGTCAGAGACTGCAGACATAGTACAGGAGACGGTCAGAGACTGCAGACATAGTACAGGAGACGGTCAGAGACTGCAGACATAGTACAGGAGACGGTCAGAGACTGCAGACATAGTACAGGAGACGGTCAGAGACTGCAGACATACTACAGGAGACGGTCAGAGACTGCAGACACAGTACAGGAGACGGTCAGAGACTGCAGACATAGTACAGGAGATGACCAGAGACTGCGGACATAGTACAGGAGATGACCAGAGACTGCGGACATAGTACAGGAGATGACCAGAGACTGCAGACATAGTACAGGAGATGACCAGAGACTGCAGACACGGTACAGGAGATGACCAGAGACTGCGGACATAGTACAGGAGACGGTCAGAGACTGCAGACACGGTACAGGAGACGGTCAGAGACTGCAGACATAGTACAGGAGACGGTCAGAGACTGCAGACATGGTACAGGAGACGGTCAGAGACTGCAGACATACTACAGGAGACGGTCAGAGACTGCAGACACAGTACAGGAGACGGTCAGAGACTGCAGACATAGTACAGGAGATGACCAGAGACTGCGGACATAGTACAGGAGATGACCAGAGACTGCAGACATAGTACAGGAGATGACCAGAGACTGCAGACACGGTACAGGAGATGACCAGAGACTGCGGACATAGTACAGGAGATGGTCAGAGACTGCAGACACGGTACAGGAGACGGCCAGAGACTGCAGACATACTACAGGAGATGGTCATAGACTACAGACATAGTACAGGAGATGGTCAGAGACTGCAGACACACTACAGGAGACGGTCAGAGACTGCAGACATGACACAGGAGACGGTCAGAGACTGCAGACATAGTACAGGAGATGGTCAGAGACTGCAGACACACTACAGGAGACAGTCAGAGACTGCAGACATGATACAGAAGATGGTCAGAGACTGCAGGCATAGTACAGGAGACGGTCAGAGACTGCAGACATAGTACAGGAGATGGTCAGAGACTGCAGACACACTACAGGAGACGGTCAGAGACTGCAGACGTAGTACAGGAGATGGTCAGAGACTGCAGACATACTACAGGAGATGGTCAGAGACTGCAGACATAGTACAGGAGATGGTCAGAGACTGCGGACGTAGTACAGGGGATGGTCAGAGACTGCGGACATAGTACAGGAGATGGTCAGAGACTGCGGACATAGTACAGGAGATGGTCAGAGACTGCAGACACAGTACAGGAGATGACCAGAGACTGCAGACATAGTACAGGGGATGGTCAGAGACTGCAGACGTAGTACAGGAGATGACCAGAGACTGCAGACATAGTACAGGAGATGGTCAGAGACTGCAGACATAGTACAGGAGACGGTCAGAGACTGCAGACACAGTACAGGAGATGGTCAGAGACTGCGTACATAGTACAGGAGACGGTCAGAGACTGCAGACATGGTACAGGAGACGGTCAGAGTTGCTCCACCCTAGACTGAACATACACTGTCCCCACGCTCCTTCTGCAGTGAAGCTGAACAGATTTGTCTTCTCCTGCTCAGTCAGCTGTTTCGGATTTGGGGATTCCTCCTACAGGAACCTGATGTTCCAATCTGCATGAAATAATTGCCGGATTAGGACGTCATGATGCCATCGGTGTATATAATTACCTGTAGGACAGGCCCCTCCCATCTGGGGGAGTGCACCAGCTTCGCTCTTACAGCTGAACCCTGAGCAATAATGAACGCCAGAGAAAGCATTGGGGTGCACACCGGCGGGCGTCCGCGTCAGAAGCGCCATTTTTCATTTTTGAGGGGAAAAGGATTTGTGAGGGGGAATTTTTTTTTTTTTTGGGGGGGGGGAATTTGTGCTAGTAGGGATGATTGGTGGTATTCTTGCTAGGAGGATAACTTTGGGGGGATTTTTGACGGGTTGAGGATTTGTGCTAGGGGGAATTTTTTTTGGGGGGGGTTGTGCTAGTAGGGATGATTGGGGGGATATTTGTGCTAGGAGGGGAACTTTAGGGGGATTTTTGAGGGGTAGAGGATTTGTCTATAGGAGGGTGATTTTTTTTGGGGGGGGGGATGATTTGTGCTAGTAGGAATGATTGGGGGGTATTTGTGCTAGGAGAGGAACTTTGGGTGGGATTGTTTAAGGGGGAGAGGATTTGTGCTAGGAGAGGGATTTTCATAGGGGGGTTGTGCTAGTAGGGATGATTTGGGGGGTATTTGTGCTAGGAGGAGACCTTTGGGGGGGGGGTTGAGGGGTAGAGGATTTGTGCTAGGAGGGGAAAATTTGGGGGGGATTTGTGCTAGCAGGGATGATTGGGGTTATTAACGCTAGGAGGGGAACTTTGGGGGGATTTTTGATGGGTAGAGGATTTGTTCTAGTAGAGGGAGTTTGTTTTTTTTTTGGGGGGGGGGGTTGTGCTAGTAGGGATGACTGGGGGGACAGTTATGCTAGGAGGGGAACTTTTGGGAAGATTTTGTAGGGGTTGTGCTAGTAGGGATGATTGGGGGGAAATTTGTGCTAAGAGGGGAACTTTGGGGGGGATTTTTGAGGGGTAGAGGATTTGTGCTAGGAGGGGTTTTTTTTGGGTGGGAGGATTTGTGCTAGTAGGGTTGATTGGGGGGTATTTGTGCTAGGAGGTGAACTTTGGGGGGAGGGGTTTAAGGGGGAGAGGATTTGTGCTAGGAGGGGGACTTTTTTGGGGGGAAGGTTGTGCTAGTAGAGAAGATTAAGGGGTATTTGTGCTGGGAGGGGAACTTTGGGGGGGGGGATTTTTGAGGGGTAGGAAGGGGAATTTTTTTTGGGGGGGTTGTGCTAGTACAATGACCAACACTCCTGCCCTGTCTCCTCCCACCTAAGAGAACCTTCCACTAACACCCCTCCCCACCGGCGACAGGGAGACACTCACCTTCACAGCTTTGGCCATCCCCAGGAAAGACAGTCGGGCTCTGCATACACCATCAATCAGCCCGCAGCCTCTCTCACATCCCACCTGGTCCCCATGCCGCATATGTACCTTCTTCCAGAGGCCAATGCTGCCCCCTGAAAAAATGCCGCCCTAGGCAAATGCCTTGTTTGCCTTATGGTAAATACGCCCCTGTATATATGTAAAGTGCTGCATAATTTGAAGGCGCTATATAAGTATCTGAAATTTCAAAGAAAGAATAATAATTCCACCCACATGCTGGTCAGTGTGAATGATCTCATAATTACTGGGGGGGGGGGGTCATACACCCGCGCAGCCCTCCGCATAAAGAATTTGTAACCGGCAATTTGTAACATAAGAATCACAAGAACACCATGTGGCTTCCAGCTGATCGTTCTTCACAGAGAACAATTCCTCATTTATCTGTGGATTATTCCAGCCCTCCTCTTATGTCGCCGTTCTGCAATCACTGACAAGTATTTCAAGAATTGGGACAAATGGGATACAAAACCAAAAAAAAAAAAGTGCAAAAGAAAATATTTCCTTCAATTGTATCGCTTTTATTATTATGACACTGAATGGAAGAAACAAATGTAACCCGATGTATCGGTTATCAATTATTATTACATTGCACCACGTGGCATACAAATGTAACGAAATGTATCACTTTTATTATTATATTACACAAAAGGGAACACAAATGTCACCAGAAGTATCACTTTTATTATTATTATTATTATTATTATTATATTACACAAAAGGGAACACAAATGTCACCAGAAGTATCACTTTTATTATTATTATTATATTACACAAAAGGGAACACAAATGTCACCAGAAGTATCACTTTTATTATTATTATTATTATTATATTACACAAAAGGGAACACAAATGTCACCAGAAGTATCACTTTTATTATTATTATTATTATTATTATTATTATTATATTACACTAAAGGGAACACAAAAGTAACAAAATGTATGACTTTTTTTATTATTATTATTATTATTATTACTACACAAAAGAGAACACAAATGTCACCAGAAGTATAATTTTTATTATTATAAATATATTACACAAAAGGGAACACAAATGTCACCAGAAGTATCACTTTTATTATTATTATTATTATTATTATTATTATTATTATATTACACAAAAGGGAACACAAATGTAACAAAATGTATCACTTTTTTTTTAATTATTATTATTATTACTACACAAAAGGGAACACAAATGTCACCAGAAGTATCATTTTTATTATTATTATTATATTACACAAAAGGGAACACAAATGTAACAAAATGTATCACTTTTTTATTATTATTATTATTATTATTATTATTACTACACAAAAGAGAACACAAATGTCACCAGAAGTATCATTTTTATTATTAATATTATTATTATTATTATTATTATATTACACAAAAGGGAACACAAATGTCACCATAAGTATCATTTTTATTATTATTATTATTATATTACACAAAAGGGAACACAAATGTAACAAAATGTATCACTTTTTTATTATTATTATTATTATTATTATTACTACACAAAAGAGAACACAAATGTCACCAGAAGTATCATTTTTATTATTATTATTTTGTCACGCAATATATGATACAAATGTCACGAGATGTATCCATTTTTCCGCACAATGGCAGCAATGATACAATGTTCAGGTTATTTAACCCCTTGACGCTGATCCCACTCAAAATATGTGGCCTCCGAGCTGCCGCATATTTGAGTGCATTTAGAACATACATATGTGCTGAGAGCACGCGCCCTGCGCATATGTTCGCGACTCCCGGAAAGGTCCCGATCTCCCCTTTCGATCGGGACCTTTTCCGATCATGTGACCACCGCGACGGCAAATCACGGCGGTCACATGACCCTAAAACCCCGCCCGCCTCCCGGCTTCTGAAACCTCTTAAAGGGCCGGGAGGCTCCTGCTTCAAGGGGGTTAAAGCACTTTTCGCCATCTTTACATTTCATTTTAATAAAATCCGATGGCACATTATTAGGTGATTGAAGTGACTTCACCTTATTCACTAAAGTCCCGCACACACCATGAGAGTATTGGACAGACGATCGCCCGCTTTTTTTTTTTCGCCCGCTAGTCTCACATTGAAAGTGAAAAGGTTACTAAAGATACAAGAATTCTCCTATGAAAGAAAAGAATTTGGAAAGCGATGTCACGAATTGTATTTGTATTGTATTATGGACGACTACTTTACTGATTAAAAGAAAATCGTAGGATCTGGTATCGTACGAGAAACATTTTTGTGCATGTCTCTTCGGACAGGAGCGTCCCTAGGCAGGTGCAGGGGGTGTGCGTCGCACCGAGTGACACCAACCGCATGGGGTGACACCGGACCCACTCCATGAAAAGGTAAGTTGTAAAGCAAGCCGACAATCCCCGCAAGGGTTACAACTTACCTTTTCGTGATGCGGGTCCCCTGTATAGGTTGCATGCTGACAATCCCTGCAGGATGGATGGGATCTGCGGATTGAGCATAATGGATCGGAGTCTGAATCATTATGTTCCCTGATCTGCAGATCCGATCCTTCCTGTGGGGATCGTCGGCTTGTTTTACAACTTACCTTTTCGTGGAGCGGGTCCGGTGTCACCCCGTATAGCTTGCAAGCCGACGATCCCCGCAGGATGGATCGGATCTGCGGATCGGGGAGCATAATGGATCAGACTCCAATCCAATATGCTCCCCAATCCGCAGATGCCATCCATCCCGCGGGGATCGTCGGCATGCAACATATATGGGGGACCCGCATCACGAAAAGGTAAGTTGTAACCCTTGCGGGGATCATTGGCTTGCTTTATAACTTACCTTTTCGTGGAGCGGGTCCGGTGTCACCCCGTATAGGTTGCAAGTCGACAATCCCTGCAGGATGGATCGGATCTGCGGATTGGGGAGCATAATGGATCGGAGTCCGATCCATTATGCTCAATCCGCAGATCCGATCCATCCTGCGGGGATCGTCGGAGGGGGTGTCACCAAGAGTTACCGCAACGGGTGACACCAACCTAAGGGACGCCCCTGCCTTCGGATATTGTCGCACGGATTGTCGTGATTGGCTCTCGGAAAGCAATGTGCTAACGATCGGATTACTGGACGATCGGTCCTCGTATGAAAATGTTCGGACGGTTCTCTTATCATGTGTGGGGCATTAGCTCAGTAAACGATCTCCAATCATTTAGAATCTCACCCCCATTGCCTTCCTGTGCTCATCAGATGGGGTCTCTGTGTTAGTATAAGCAGCAATCAGCAACAGATGATGGGGGTGAGGAGGAAGGGGTATCCATTGTAGGGGCCCCTCTGATCCCTATCGGTCCATGTGAGGGCCCCTCTATCCTCATTGTCTCATAGCCACAACCCTGGGGTCATCACATCCTCCTGTTTCCAGCGGTGATTTGTGAGATTCTGAAGAGGAATTTTCCATCCTCCAGCAGAATCATCTCTGACTGTGATTGTCACATGTGTAAGGTGGGAATTTGTTTTCCTCGTATTTTGCTCAGACAAGTCGGGAACATGCAGAGCCCCCACCGATCCTGTCACTGCGGGAGATCCCGCCACACAGGAATCAACAGAACTCACAGATGTGACAGCGCCGTCCCTACCATCCCATAATACTGTTGTTGTTATAACCTGTGCAAGTATAAGGGGTCACTCCACCCAGAAGTCTCATTTTTTTGGGGGGTCAGTACTGGTTGTGCCCATTATGAGGGGTTCTCACCATCCCTGTGCTGAGTTCCCGGGTCTGTACACCCGCTGTGCCCATTATGAGGGGTTCCCACCATCCCTGTGCTGAGTTCCCGGGTCTGTACACCCGCTGTGCCCATTATGAGGGGTTCCCACCATCCCTGTGCTGAGTTCCCGGGTCTGTACACCAGCTGTGCCCATTATGAGGGGTTCCCACCATCCCTGTGCTGAGTTCCCGGGTCTGTACACCCGCTGTGCCCATTATGAGGGGTTCTTACCATCCCTGTGCTGAGTTCCCTGCTCTGTACGTCTGCTGTGCTCATTATGAGTTCCCACCATCCCTGTGCTGAGTTCCTGGGTCTGTACAACCGCTGTGCCCATTATGAGGGGTTCCCACCATCCCTGTGCTGAGTTCCCGGGTCTGTACACCCACTGTGCCCATTATGAGGGGTTCTCACCATCCCTGTGCTGAGTTCCTGGGTCCGTACACCCGCTGTGCCCATTATGAGTTCCCACCATCCCTGTGATGAGTTCCCAGATCTGTACACCCGCTGTGCTCATTATGAGTTCCCACCATCCCTGTGCTGAGTTCCTCGGTCTGTACACCTGTGTGCCCATTATGAGGGGTTCCCACCATAGATCGCCATGGGCACCATTCATAGAGCACTTTTCATTTTCTCAATGAACGCAAAGAGTTCTCTGATTGGATGAGGTGGAGATCATGATGTCACCCCCTCCACCTCATCCAATCAGAGAAAAATCAATGTGCAGAAGTCGTTTTTTCTGTTAGTGATCTGTGATGAAGCTGAGTTTATTGTAACTTCTAATGCAAGCAATGTAAGAACCTAAAGGTGACGTGGTGTCAGCCTTTTGCAGTCCTTGTATAGCAGTGCTTAGACTAGGAGATAGAGAAGCAGCACAAGGAGCCAATCAGTTGTGCTGCCGTGCAAAGATCGTGCTAATAGGAGGAGAGAGCAGAGTGATGGAGAGGTGAGCTCACCGGTTTGCTGCATTTCCTGTCTAGTCATGGGGCGGGGGTGGGGCAAGACCTGTGCACGTTACTGAACTGCGGTTGAGCGAATTAGGTCTTATCCTCCATCCCGTTGTGTGTGGCAGAGTTGTGTAAATCTCAGGAATGGATGGACAGAAGTACAAATTCTTTGGCAGCCCCTATAGGCAGTGTATATTTCCCCGTATTTAGCTGTTTGACTGGAGTTCAGCTTTAAGCTGCTTCTCTATACTCTGCATCTGCATTTGTCCAGAGAATGCAGGCCGAAATCTGGAGACTTCATGCCTCGGGGTCACCCTGGGCCTTCCCCAGCCTGTCCAGGCGGGGGGAGGGGGGGTTTGCACGGTGGTCCTCTCTGATTGGTGTGTCAGGGAGGTTTGAAGTCCCGGGAGATGAACTGCACCCAGCAGGGATGGGAGGGAAGGAAGGCTGGAATAGGAGGAACACAGGGACTTCGGGGACTCTGGCATCATGTCAGGACTCAGAGATGACCCAAATTTCTTCTCCTCCTCAGGGTCCGGGATCAAGAAGTTCTTCAGCCGAGAGTCGTCACCGACCAAGAAAGTGCCGGTAAGTCATCCTGCAGTGCCTTAACCGTTTTCTTACCACAAACAAGGCAGAATTTCATCCAGATGTCCAGATTCTGAGCCGGAGAGGAACATCAGCCTGAGACCATGGGAGACCTGAGAGTCCAGAGAGGGACATCAGCCTGAGACCATGGGAGACCTGAGAGTCCGGGGAGGGACATCAGCCTGAGACCATGGGAGACCTGAGAGTCCGGGGAGGGACATCAGCCTGAGACCATGGGAGACCTGAGAGTCCGGAGAGGGACATCAGCCTGAGACCATGGGAGACCTGAGAGTCCGGGGAGGGACATCAGCCTGAGACCATGGGAGACCTGAGAGTCCAGGGAGGGACATCAGCCTGAGACCATGGGAGGCCTGAGAGTCCAGAGAGGGACATCAGCCTGAGACCATGGGAGACCTGAGAGTCCGGAGAGGGACATCAGCCTGAGACCATGGGAGACCTGAGAGTCCGGGGAGGGACATCAGCCTGAGACCATGGGAGACCTGAGAGTCCGGAGAGGGACATCAGCCTGAGACCATGGGAGACCTGAGAGTCCAGAGAGGGACATCAGCCTGAGACCATGGGAAACCTGAGAGTCCAGAGAGGGACATCAGCCTGAGACCATGGGAGACCTGAGAGTCTGGGGATGGACATCAGCCTGAGACCATGGGAGACCTGAGAGTCCGGGGAGGGACATCAGCCTGAGACCATGGGAGGCCTGAGAGTCCAGAGAGGGACATCAGCCTGAGACCATGGGAGACCTGAGAGTCCGGGGAGGGACATCAGCCTGAGACCATGGGAGACCTGAGAGTCCAGAGAGGGACATCAGCCTGAGACCATGGGAGACCTGAGAGTCCGGGGAGGGACATCAGCCTGAGACCATGGGAGACCTGAGAGTCCAGAGAGGGACATCAGCCTGAGACCATGGGAGACCTGAGAGTCCGGGGAGGGACATCAGCCTGAGACCATGGGAGACCTGAGAGTCCAGAGAGGGACATCAGCCTGAGACCATGGGAGACCTGAGAGTCCGGGGAGGGACATCAGCCTGAGACCATGGGAGACCTGTGAGTCCAGAGAGGGACATCAGCCTGAGACCATGGGAGACCTGAGAGTCCGGGGAGGGACATCAGCATGAGACCATGGGAGACCTGAGAGTCCGGGGAGGGACATCAGCCTGAGACCATGGGAGGCCTGAGAGTCCAGAGAGGGACATCAGCCTGAGACCATGGGAGACCTGAGAGTCCGGGGAGGGACATCAGCCTGAGACCATGGGAGACCTGAGAGTCCAGAGAGGGACATCAGCCTGAGACCATGGGAGACCTGAGAGTCCGGGGAGGGACATCAGCCTGAGACCATGGGAGACCTGAGAGTCCAGAGACGGACATCAGCCTGAGACCATGGGAGACCTAAGAGTCCAGAGAGGGACATCAGCCTGAGACCATGGGAGACCTGAGAGTCCGGAGAGGGACATCAGCCTGAGACCATGGGAGACCTGAGAGTCCGGAGCGGGACATCAGCCTGAGACCATGGGAGACCTGAGAGTCCAGGGAGGGACATCAGCCTGAGACCATGGGAGGCCTGAGAGTCCAGAGAGGGACATCAGCCTGAGACCATGGGAGACCTGAGAGTCCAGAGACAGACATCAGCCTGAGACCATGGGAGACCTGAGAGTCCGGGGAGGGACATCAGCCTGAGACCATGGGAGGCCTGAGAGTCCAGAGAGGGACATCAGCCTGAGATCATGGGAGACCTGAGAGTCCGGAGAGGGACATCAGCCTGAGACCATGGGAGACCTGAGAGTCCGGGGAGGGACATCAGCCTGAGACCATGGGAGACCTGAGAGTCCGGAGAGGGACATCAGCCTGAGACCATGGGAGACCTGAGAGTCCAGAGAGGGACATCAGCCTGAGACCATGGGAAACCTGAGAGTCCGGAGAGGGACATCAGCCTGAGACCATGGGAGACCTGAGAGTCTGGGGATGGACATCAGCCTGAGACCATGGGAGACCTGAGAGTCCGGGGAGGGACATCAGCCTGAGACCATGGGAGGCCTGAGAGTCCAGAGAGGGACATCAGCCTGAGACCATGGGAGACCTGAGAGTCCGGGGAGGGACATCAGCCTGAGACCATGGGAGACCTGAGAGTCCAGAGAGGGACATCAGCCTGAGACCATGGGAGACCTGAGAGTCCGGGGAGGGACATCAGCCTGAGACCATGGGAGACCTGAGAGTCCAGAGAGGGACATCAGCCTGAGACCATGGGAGACCTGAGAGTCCGGGGAGGGACATCAGCCTGAGACCATGGGAGACCTGAGAGTCCAGAGAGGGACATCAGCCTGAGACCATGGGAGACCTAAGAGTCCAGAGAGGGACATCAGCCTGAGACCATGGGAGACCTGAGAGTCCAGAGAGGGACATCAGCCTGAGACCATGGGAGACCTGAGAGTCCGGAGCGGGACATCAGCCTGAGACCATGGGAGACCTGAGAGTCCGGGGAGGGACATCAGCCTGAGACCATGGGAGACCTAAGAGTCCAGAGAGGGACATCAGCCTGAGACCATGGGAGACCTGAGAGTCCGGGGAGGGACATCAGCCTGAGACCATGGGAGACCTGAGAGTCCAGAGAGGGACATCAGCCTGAGACCATGGGAGACCTGAGAGTCCGGGGAGGGACATCAGCCTGAGACCATGGGAGACCTGAGAGTCCAGAGAGGGACATCAGCCTGAGACCATGGGAGACCTGAGAGTCCAGGGAGGGACATCAGCCTGAGACCATGGGAGACCTGAGATGATGTTAAGATTTCACAAAAGATTCTGGAAACAAACGCAGAGCGAGTAATATAAAGTACAGCCCAATGCAGGGAGTACTGCTCCACTATGCCTGTTACTCGGTGTAAAAATCGAATGTGTATTGTAACACCGAGAGACAGAATACAACAACAAATTCAGCAGAAATGCCTCTAACAAATGATGACGGATCTGCATGTTCATGAGGGAAAGAAGGATTTGATCCCCTATCATTCAGCAGGATTTCTGGCTCCCAGGTGTCTCTCATGCAGGTAACAAGCTGAGATTAGAAGCAGTCTCTTAAAGGGAGTGCTGCTAATCTCATTGTGTTACCTGTATAAAAGACACCTGTCCACAGGAGCAATGAATTTGTTGTTGTATTCTGTCTCTCGGTGTTACAATACACCGAACATTCGATTTTTAGACCGATCATTTCTTTGTGAGGGGCGAACATTCAACATCAGCCGGGGAGCAAATACGCATTTCCTTCACTGTATTACTATAGAGACTATATGGTACCAGTGGGAGGAATAGTGCCCCATCATTGGTGTCAGTGGGAGGAATAGTGCCCCATCACTGGTGTCAGTGGGAGGAATAGTGCCCCATCATTGGTATCAGTGGGAGGAATAGTGCTCCATCATTGGTGTCAGTGGGGGGAATAGTGCCCCATCATTGGTGTCAGTGGGAGGAATAGTGCCCCATCATTGGTGTCAGTGGGGGGAATAGTGCCCCATCATTGGTGTCAGTGGGAGGAATAGTGCCCCATCATTGGTGTCAGTGGGAGGAATAGTGCCCCATCATTGGTATCAGTGGGAGGAATAGTGCCCCATCATTGGTATCAGTGGGAGGAATAGTGTCCCATCATTGGTGTCAATGGGAGGAATGTTGCCCCATCATTGGTATCAGTGGGAGGAATAGTGCCCCATCATTGGTGTCAGTGGGAGGAATAGTGCCCCATCATTGGTATCAGTGAGAGGAATAGTGCCCCATCATTGTTGTCAGTGAGAGGAATAGTGCCCCATCATTGTTGTCAGTGAGAGGAATAGTGCCCCATCATTGGTGTCAGTGGGAGGAATAGTGCCCCATCATTGGTGTCAGTGGGAGGAATAGTGCCCCATCATTGGTGTCAGTGGGAGGAATAGTGGCCCATCATTGGTGTCAGTGGGAGGAATAGTGCCCCATCATTGGTATCAGTGGGAGGAATAGTGCCCCATCATTGGTGTCAGTGGGAGGAATAGTGCCCCATCACTGGTGTCAGTGGGAGGAATAGTGCCCCATCATTGGTGTCAGTGGGAGGAATAGTGCCCCATCATTCTTATCAGTGGGATGAATAGTGCCCCATCATTGGTGTCAGTGGAGAGATTAATACCCCATCATTGGTGTCAGTGGGAGGAATAGTGTCCCATCATTGGTGTCAGTGGGAGGAATAGTGTCCCATCATTGGTGTCAGTGGGAAGAATAGTGCCCCATCATTGGTGTCAGTGGGAAGAATAGTGCCCCATCATTGGTGTCAGTGGGAAGAATAGTGCCCCATCATTGGTGTCAGTGGGAAGAATAGTGCCCCATCATTGGTGTCAGTGGGAGGAATAGTGGCCCATCATTGGTGTCAGTGGAGGGAATAGTGCCCCATCATTGGTGTCAGTGGAGGGAATAGTGCCCCATCATTGGTGTCAGTGGAGGGAATAGTGCCCCATCATTGGTGTCAGTGGAAGGAATAGTGGGCCATCATTGGTGTCAGTGGAGGGAATAACACCCAATGATTGCTGTCAATGGTAACAACGGTGCCTCATAATTGGTGTCATAGGTCAATACTCCAAGGAGTACCTGTACCTATATTAGGCAATGCTTCCCAGCCTCCCCCCGATCCCCGCTCACTCTCGTGCGTTCTCTCCTGCAGCGAATATGTGGAACCAACTACCCGCTGAGTATTTTGTTCATCATCGTCAACGAGTTCTGCGAGAGGTTCTCCTTCTACGGGATGAAAGGTGAGGACTGATGACACCACTCACCTCTGATTGCTCACCTCTGCCGTGTAGATGTACAGACAGACGCGGTCCAAAGTACCGGGGGAGCGCCGGCGAAGCCGCAGTGAGCCCTGACCTTGGAGATCGCGGTATCTTTTATTGCTCTGATTGGCTGTGGCAGGGACGGGGCGGAGCCGCTAGAGGAGCTAATCACATACACAGCAGATGGTTGTCAGATCCAGCAGAACAGGAATAGAAATATTGAAATCCTTTATTACAATCTGCCCAAAGGCGCTCCTTGGATGACGCAAATCAAACAATCGGGCCGTAATCCTATCCAATGTAAAAAGGTGAAAGGTTTTATGAATGAACACAGTGTGTGATCGGTACTGATCACTCGTTGTGTTCATTCAGGAAAGGAGGGGGCTGGTAAATGTGACATCCTTTACCACTAGTACTCCTGTACGGGGCCCAGGTCAGAAGGGGGGCCCAGGCAGCTGGGTGAATTGGATGTGGGCTGGGAGGGTGCTCGGCACAGTGGGGGGCAATTACTGGAACCGATCGGTACCGATCACTCGTTGTGTTCATTCAGGAAAGGAGGGGGCTGGTAAATGTGACATATTTTACCACCAGCCCTCTTGTACGGGGCCCAGGCCAGAAGGGGGGTCCAGGCAGCTGGGTAAATTGGATGTGGGCAGGGAGGGTGCTCAGCAAAGTGGCGGGGCAGTTACCGGAACCGATCACTTGTTGTGTTCATTCAGGAAAGGAAGGGGCTGGTAAATGTGACATATTTTTCCACCAGTCCTCCTATACAGGGCCCAGGCCAGAAGGGGGGTCCAGGCAGCTGGGTGAATTGGATGTGGGCAGGGAGGGTGGTCGGCAAAGTGTGGGGGGCAATTGCTGGAACCGATCACTCGTTGTGTTCATTCAGGAAAGGAGGGGGCTGGTAAATGTGATGTATTTTACCGGACCCTTCCCCCGACACCATCCTGAAGGATCCTATTGTGTGCTTTCAGCTGCCGGTGGGGAGGAGAGGAGGGAAATCGGCAGTTCTGCAGGGGTGGGGTCACACGGGGGACCTGTATGGTGCACAGGGGGGTGATGGGTGAGGCGGGGGGGCAATTACAGAGAATGATCCCCTGTATAGTTCTCTCTGCAGCAGATGAAAGCCAGCTGGAGGGGGGGGGGGGGACAGGTCAGCTTTCAGCTGCTGCTATGAGACCCATACAGGGGATAGGTCCCAGTAATTGCCCCCCTGCCTCACCCATCACCCTGCCTGTGCACCGTATGTTTCCTCCTGCTGCCCAGGCACCCTTGTGTGCCCCCCCACCCCACCCCCACAGTGCTGCCAGCTTCCCTCATCTCCTTCCCACCGGAAGCACACAATAGGATCTTTCAGAATGGAGAGTGGGGGAAGGGTCCGGTAAATATGAATGAACACAATGAGTGATCGGTACCGATCGGTTCCAGTAATTGCCCCCCCCCCACTGTGCCGAGCATCCTCCCTGCCCACATCCAATTCACACAGATTCCTGGGCCCCCCTGCTGGCCTGGGCCCCGTACAGGAGGACTGGTGGTACCCCCTTATCCATGGCCCTGGTGCTTGGAAGGACCCTCCCCATCTCCCGCCATCACCTGCCATGGTTCCTGGGCTCCCATTTCTCCAGTAAGAGGTCAGGACGACTCCCTGCAGAGGAGATGGAGGAAAATCTTTTCCTTTGTGACGATCGAAGACACAGCCCATGTAATCCTAAGGAGAGCTGTACTCCAGGTGACTCCGGGAGTCCTGTTGCTCGTGTCTCTCAATGATTGGGGTCTCGGGGTGCATGCACAGCATGAAGAGGACGCTCCTGGAAGGAAAGCCGTGCACCTCCAGGCAGGGATGTACTGTGAAGAGTGCCAGATAAGGGACAGAGGTAAGTACTGGGGGTGGGGCTTGCCTTAAAGGGCACCTCCTACCACAGGTACACGCGTGCTCCAGAATTCACATCTATGTGTGAGGACATGACTGTTGTGTTATTTTCGTGATTTACCTTTTTTTGGAGTTCTGGCAACATTTGCTCCCGATTCCAAACTGAGGCCATTCTCCAGAATGACGTCCTCATGTCATAGGTAATATGAGGGTATGTGGGGTGGGGCCAGGGACAGTCAGGCTGGGGAGGAAAAAGCTAGATGGTGCTGGATGTCCTCCAGTCAGGGAATGGGGCGGAGCTCTATCTGAGTTGTTGCTGCTTCTAATGCACATTGTGAGAAGCTCCCAGTGTGCAGTGACATCAGAGGAAGTAATTCAGTCCAGGAGAGGAGCCGGTACACCTGTGCAAGACTGAAGGGGAGGAGCCTGTACACCTGTGCACGACTGAAGGGGAGGAGCCTGTACACCTGTGGAAGACTGAAGGGGAGAAGCTGGTACACCTGTGCAAGACTGAAGGGGAGGAGCAAATACACCTGAGCAAGACTGGAGGGGAGGAGCCGATACACCTGTGCAAGACTGAAGGGGAGGAGCCAGTACACCTGTGCAAGACTGAAGGGGAGAAGCCGGTACATCTGTGCAAGACTGAAGGGGAGAAGATGGTACACCTGTGCAAGACTGAAGGGGAGGAGCCGGTACACCTGTGCAAGACTGAAGGGGAGGAGCCAGTACACCTGTGCAAGACTGAAGGGGAGGAGCCGGTACACCTGTGCAAGACTGAAGGGGAGAAGATGGTACACCTGTGCAAGACTGAAGGGGAGGAGCCGGTACACCTGTGCAAGACTGAAGGGGAGGAGCCAGTACACCTGTGCAAGACTGAAGGGGAGGAGCCGGTACACCTGTGCAAGACTGAAGGGGAGGAGCCGGTACACCTGTACAAGACTGAAGGGAAGGAGCCAGGACACCTGTGCAAGACTGAAGGGGAGGAGCCGGTACACCTGTGCAAGACTGAAGGGGCAGAGCCGGTACACCTGTACAAGACTGAAGGGAAGGAGCCGGTACACCTGTACAAGACTGAAGGGGCAGAGCCGGTACACCTGTGCAAGACTGAAGGGGAGGAGCCGGTACACCTGTGCAAGACTGAAGGGGAGGAGCCGGTACACCTGTGCAAGACTGGAGGGGAGGAGCAGGTACACCTGTGCAAGACTGGAGGGGAGGAGCAGGTACACCTGTGCAAGACTGGAGGGGAAGAGCCGGTACACCTGTGCAAGACTGAGGGGAGGAGCCGATACACCTGTGCAAGACTGAAGGGGAGGAGCCAGTACACATTTGCAAGACTGGAGGCGAGGAGCCGGTACACCTGTGCAATACTTCAGTCTCCTTCAGTCTTGCACAGTTGTAGCGATTCCTTCCCCAATGAGATAGTCAGGCTGATTTGCAGTCTGACATGTTTCAGGCACTGGGGGCTAGATTTTGACGTTAAATATACCTATTATTCATTATGACAGGTACCTCCCTGTAAGTAATAATACACATTGTTTGCTTTACAGCTGTCCTGACTCTCTACTTTGTGAACTACCTGCACTGGGACCGGAACCGCTCCACCACCATCTACCATGCCTTCTCCGGGCTCTGCTACTTCACCCCACTCATCGGAGCCCCCATCGCTGATGCCTGGTTGGGCAAATTCAAGTGAGTTCCATGGTGTTTTCTCTCTCCAATCCTTTTGCCCTCCAGAAGACTGACCCCCCCGACCAGGCAATTATTTGCCATACGGCACTGCACTATATTAACTGATCATTGAGCGGTCATGCAACGCTGCACCCAAATTAAATTTCTATCACTTTTTTCCACACAGATAGAGCGTTCTTTCGGAGGTATTTGATCGTCACTGTTTTTTTTTGTTTTTTTTTAACTGTAAATGAAAAAAGGCTGAAAATTTTAAAACTTTTTTTTTTACTTTTCGCTATAAAACATCCAATTTAAAAAAATCTAAATAAATTTAGGCCAAAATCTATTCCGCTACATGTCTTTGGTAGAAAAAAAATTCCAATAGGTGTATATTTATTTGTTTAAGTGAAAGTTGGCGGGATATATGCTGGAATTTTTTTTTTCTTTCATCCTAGTAATGGCAGCAATCAGCAACATATAGTGGGATGGTGAAAGTGCGGCGGGCATTCTGACACTAACTGACACTTGGTGGGAACTGATTAACTGCTACTGACATCTCCGGTGACACCAATACAGTGATCAGTGCTAATAAATGTAATAAATCTAATGACACTGGGCAGGAAGGGGTTAATATCAGGGGCGATCAAAGGGTTAACTGCGTGTTAGGTAGCGATTACACTGTGTATTGTCCCCACTGACGGGAGAGAGATCTGTGTGTTGCTTACACTCACAGATCTCTCTCCTGTCAGCTGCTCCCCCTGATCACCGATACCACCGAGTCTCGGTCATAAATCGCTGGCAGTGACCCAGTGATTGACACCAACAGGAGCCAATGGCAGCGTGGGTAGGATGGCGTATGTGCGCCCCCTATCTGGAAATGTAAAATCACATATATATATGCGATTTTGTGGAAAGCGGCCGCTCTACAGCAGTAAAACTACTAGAGGGCGGCCGACAAGTGGGAATGATTCTCTACACACACTGCTCAAAAAAATGGAAGGAAGACTCTGACAACCCATCAGATCTCAATGGGGAGGAATCTCCAGCTGGATCTCTATACTGACATGGACGGGGGATGGGTGAGGAACATACGTACGCCCCATCGTTGGATGGAAACGATCGACCTACAGAGGACTGAATTCAAAGACACCCCGAAAATCAAAGTGAAGAAATGATGCAGCAGGCGAGTCCATGTTGGTGAAATGTCATTGCAGCAACTCAGAATGGCCCTCAGTAGTCTGTGTGGCCCCCACGTGCTTGTATGCATACCTGACAACGCCGGGGGGGCTCCTAATAAGACCACGGATGGTGTCCTGGGGGATTTCCTCCCAGATCTGGACCATCACTGAGCTCCTGGACAGTCTGAGGTGCAACCTGGCGGAGTCGGATAGACCGATACATGACATCCCAGAGGGGTTCTACTGGATTTAGGTCAGGCGAGCGTGGGGGCCATTCAATGGTATCAATTCCTTCATCCTCCAGGAACTGCCTACATACTCTCCCCACATGAGGCCGGGCATTGTCTGCACCAGGAGGAACCCAGGACCCCCTGCACCAGGAGGAACCCAGGACCCACTGCACCAAGAGGAACCCAGGACCCCCTGCACCAAGAGGAACCCAGGACACCCTGCACCAGGAGGAACCCAGGACCCACCGCAGCAGGAGGAACCCAGAACCCACTGCACCAGGAGGAACCCAGCACACACTGCACCAGGAGGAACCCAGGACACACTGCACCAGGAGGAACCCAGGACCTACTGCACCAGTGTAGGGTCTGACAATGAGTCCAAGGATTTCATCCCCATACCTAATGGCAGTCAGGGGGCCATTGTCTAGCCTGTAGAGGTCTGTGTGTCCCTCCATGGAGATGCCTCCCCAGACCATCACTGACCCACCACCAGAACAGTCATGCTGAACCATGTTACAGGCAGCAGAACGTTCTCCACGGCTTCTCCAGACCCTTTCACGTCTGTCACATGTGCTCAGGGGGAACCTGCTCTCATCTGTGAAAAGCACAGGGTGCCAGTGGTGGACCTGCCAATTCTGGGGTTCAATGGCAAATGCCAATCTAGCTCTATGGTGCCGGGCAGTGAGCACAGGGCCCACTAGAGGACATCGGGCCCGCAGGCCACCCTCATGAAGTCTGTTTCTGATTGTTTGGTCAGAGACATTCACACCAGTGGCCTGCTGGAGGTCATTTTGTAGGGCTCTGGCAGGGCTCATCCTGTTCCTCCTTGCACAAAGGAGCAGATACCGGTCCTGCTGATGGGTTAGGGATCTTCTACGGCCCTGTCCAGCTCTCCTAGAGGAACCGCCTGTCTCCTGGAATCTCCTCCATGCTCTCGTCTCCTGGAATCTCCTCCATGCTCTTGTCTCCTGGAATATCCTCCATGCTCTTGTCTCCTGGAATCTCCTCCATGCTCTTGTCTCCGGGAATCTCCTTCATGCTCTTGTCTCCTGGAATCTCCTCCGTGCTCTTGTCTCCTGGAATCTCCTCCATGTTCTTGTCTCCCGGAATCTCCTCCATGTTCTTGAGACTGTGCTGGGAGACACAGCAAACCTTCTGCCAATGACACGTATTGAGGTGCCATCCTGGAGGAGTCGGACTGCCTGTGCAACCTCTGTAGGGTCCAGGTATGGCCTCATGCTACCAGTAGTGACACTGACCCTAGCCAAATGAAAAACTAGTGAAAAACAGTCAGAAAAGATGAGTAGGGAAAAAATGTGACCTGTAAAACCATTCCTGTTTTGGGGGTTGTCTCATTGTTGCCCATCTAGTGCACCTGTTGTTCATTTCATTAACACCAAAGAAGCTGAAACTGATGAACAAACCCCTCTGCGACTTACCTGACCAGATCCATATCCCAGGAGGTTCATGGACTTGATGCTGGACTTGGATTACAAAGTCTTCCTTTCATTTTTTTGAGCATTGTTAGTCTTTTGGTTTATATCATTTTTTTTGTATCTTTTGATTCTTTGTTGATTATATTAGTGGAGAGTTCACTGGGGTTTAGCGAAGAATTCTTCTACCTCCGGCTTGTGTCCTGGCATGGGGTGAAGAACATCGGAGGGATGAGGGATGGAGCGTCTCCTGCTCCGGGTGATCTGGTCATCTTCATATTCATGTATAAATCGCAGCAGTGCCCATTGTGAAGTCTATGGGGGGGGGGGATCCTATTGTGGATACATTGTGCGATCGCCGCACCTCATTACAACTCTTCTCTCTTCCCGCAGCACCATCTTTTGGCTGTCCATTTTGTACGTGTTCGGTCACGTGATCAAGTCCGTGGGCGCCATCCCGGACGTGGGAGGCACTGAGCTGCATGTGTAAGTAGGACAGCCCCCCAAAACACCATCATGACTTTGGTCAACGTACATGAGAAACGAAGCGTCCCCTGTATACAAGAGCAGGACCCCTTAATACATAACGTCTGTCTCCGCCTCTTTTTCAGGGTTCTGTCCATGATTGGTCTGGCCTGCATCGCCTTCGGCACCGGCGGTATCAAGCCCTGCGTCTCGGCCTTCGGGGGTGACCAGTTCGATGAAGAACATGTAAGATATTTTTTATGTCTTTGGAAAGGCGAGAGATGCTCAGAAATGTCCAGAAACACACAGGTTGCGTTTTGTAAGGGGTCGGTCCACCAGAAGGTGGTAATTCAGTTCTAGGTGGGGTCTGCTGAACGGAACGAGCGCTAGAGCCCACGGCCGGTCACAGGGGCTGATTTACTAAAACTGGAGGGTGCAAAATCTGGATTCAGACCAATCAGCTTCCTGGTTTAAGTGCCCAGTCGTACCACAATTTTAAGACTTGACATGTTTGGTATCTATTTACTCGACGCAACCCCATTTATAAATCAAACAAAAAATTTAAAAATAGGTGTAATATTTGTGTGTTTGAACTGAAATTCATTTAATTTTTTTAATATTTTATTTTATGCTACAGTGGCGCAAATATTGTGCAATATAAAAATTACAACTGCTATCGTTTTATTCTCCAGGGCCTCTGCTTTCAGGAAGTAGATAATATTTGAGGGGTTTTAAGTAGATTTATGGCCAAAAAAAGTAGATTTTTATGTGTGTGCAAAGAATGAATAAAATTGCTCTAGAGCCAAATTGGTTAATTTTCACATCTCAGTGGAGCTGAAAATAACTCACTTTTTGGAAAATGTCCCGATGTGTCACTCAATTGAGGATTTTCTTTTTTTTGGTCTTCTTCAGGTAAAAGAGAGAGGAAAATTCTTCTCCATCTTCTATATGTCCATCAATGCCGGAAGTCTCATCTCCACCTTCGTGACGCCGATTCTCCGAGGTCAGATATTTTTATCCCCCTCCAGTCCAGCTCAACACTTGCAGGGCCGGTGATAGACTACTTTGCGCCCTAGGCAAGACCAGCTACCTGCCCCCCTCTCCCCCCCCAAAAAAAAAAAACTTCTCCTGCAGTTCTACTTCACCCCTCCTAGCGCACATCCTCCTTTCCCTCAAATTTTCCTCCCAAGCACAAATCCTTTCCCACAAATCCCCCCTCCTATCATAAATCCCCCTACTGCTGTCTCCAAGCAGAACCCCCTCCAAATTACCCTTCCCAGCACAAATTCCTCCTCCTAGCACAACCCCTCCCAAACCCCCCCTCTAGCACAATCCTCCCGCCCCCCCCCAATCCCTCCTCCTAACCAAATCCTCCCCCAGTCCCCCTCCTAACACAATTCCCCCTCAATCCCTTCTCCCAGAACAAATGTATCTGTTTATGGTACTTATTTAGGACTGTCAGTTTACACAGCGCTATATATATCAGCTATATTGCCCCGCCGTATCGGGCCGCCGGACTTTCCCCGCACATGACCTTTAATGGCCCCCCAGTCTTAGTCCGTAGGGTTCAATATTGGGCCGCCTGCCTTTCCCCGCACATGACCTTTAATGGCCCCCCAGTCTTAGTCCGTAGGGTTCAATATTTGGCCGCCGGCCTTCCCACGCACATGGCCTTTAATGGCCTCCCAGTCTTAGTCCGTAGGGTTCAATATTGAGTTGGCCCCGCCCTTTCCACTCACATGACCTTTAATGGCCTCCCAGTCTTAGTCCGTAGGGTTCAATATTGAGTTGGCCCCGCCCTTTCCACTCACATGACCTTTAATGGCCTCCCAGTCTTAGTCTGTAGGGTTCAATATTGAGTTGGCCCCGCCCTTTGCTGCTATAACAGCTTCAACTCTTCTGGGAAGGCCGTCCACAAGGTTTAGGAGGGTGTCTATGGGAAGGTTGGACCATTCTTCCAGAAGCACATTTGTCAGGTCAGGCACTGATGTCGGGGGAGGAGGCCTGGCTCACAGTCTCCGCTCTAATTCATCCCAAAGGTGTTCTATGGGGTTGAGGTCAGGACTCTGTGCAGGACAGTCAAGTTCCTCCACCCCAAACTGGCTCCTCCATGTCTTTATGGACCTTGCTTTGTGCACTGGTGGGCAGTCATGTTGGAACAGGAAGGGGCCATCCCCAAACTCTTCCCACAAAGTTGGGAGCAGGAAATTGTTCAAAATGTCACCTTAAGAGTCCCCTTCACTGGAAATAGGGGGCCAAGCCCAACCCCCGAAAAACAACCCCACACCATAATCCCCCCTCCACCAAACTTTACACTTTCGAACCAGCAACCCTAGTGCTGCTAGGCTAACCGCTTAGCCACTGTACTCCTCCCAATCCCCTCTCCCAGCAGAAATCCCCCCCCCAAAATTCCCCCTCCTAGCGCAAATTAGGAAAGAGAAAAATTCCCCCCCATCCCCCCTCCTAGTACAAATTCCCACTGGATTCCCCTCCTAACACAAATACTGCCCCTCCAGTCCCCATTCCCCCTCCTAGCACAAATTCCCTCCCCAACCTCCCCTCCTAGCACAAATCCCCCTCCCAGCACCAATCCTCTTCCTTCAATCTCCTAAATCCCTCCTCTAGTTAACCCACCTCTCCCCCCCCCTGCCAAAACCTCCCTCCTACTTCTAGCACATATCCCCCCCCCCTAATCCTGATCATCTCCATTACCCTTCCCAGCACAAATATTCCCCATCCCCCCTCCTAACAAAAATCCTCCCCCCACCCAGCACAAATCCCCCTCCCAGCACCAATCCTCTTCCTTCAATCTCCTAAATCCCTCCTCTAGCTAACCCACCTCCCCCCTCCCCCCAGACCTCCCTCCTACTCCTAGCACATATCCCCCCCACCCCCTCATCCCGATCATCTCCATTACCCTTCCCAGCACAAATATTCCCCACCCCCCCTCCTAGTACAAATTCCCACCAGATCCCCCTCCTAACACAAATACTCCCCCTCCCACCCCTGTTCCCCCTCCTAGTACAAATCCCCCCCTCCTATCACAAATCCCCCTCCCAGCACCAATCCTCTTCCTTCAAACTCCTAAATCCCTCCTCTAGCTAACCTAGCTCTCCCCCCCCCCCAAACCTCCCTCCTACCCCTAGCACATATTCCCCCCCCCTCATCCCGATCATCATCCCCCCCCCCGCACACGAAATGTGTGAACGCGCTCCGGGGAACATTGCCATACCTGCACACGCGTCCCCCTGTGACCGGTCTCTTTTCTCTCCCAGAGGGGACAGATTTATAAAGCGCCAATGATTGGCGCGCCGCGTTGATCAATCCATTCACCGCCATTAGATCAATATGTGTCTTTCTCTTCTTTCAATGAGCCATCAGGGCTAAAGCCGTAGCAGACGTGGCCGCTCACGTGGCCTCTCCCCGTGTCTTGCAGGAGACGTCCAGTGCTTCGGGACGGATTGCTATGCTTTGGCGTTCGGCGTTCCGGCTGCTTTGATGTTTGTTGCGCTGAGTAAGTAAACCGTTTTATTGGCAATTTTTTTTTTTGTATTATGTAACATGTTGAGAACAAAATCACCAGAAGGACCCTGGAAATAATAACCAAACATTGTAACCGATTTATTGGTGGAGAACATCGATTGAAAGATAAAAAGTGTCCTTGGCCCCGCCCCTTTCATTCATTGGATTTCAGGTTCTTGTGGGGGGGGGAGTAGGCCTTCGAATCATGGAGACTCAGGATCACATGTGGGCGTTGCTTATGCAAATACAGCCCGCATAGGAAATGCCCACTCCTCCAGACTGACACCCACCCATCAAGGCATTTTTATATTTGCATAACTCCTCCCAAGAGCCAGCCCACTGCTTACATCAGGCTTTTGAGAGGAGTAGGTGGGGTGCTGTGACTTTTTCAGGTGGCTATGTACAGCACCTGCCGGCCCCTCCCACCAGCTATGATCTGCCTACATTGCATAGAGATGCACAGAAACCCATCACTCTATTGGCCCCTCCCACCAGCCATGATCTGCCTGCATTGCATAGAGGTACACAGAGACCTAGATATCACTGGGTCTAAAATAAGGTATGTAATGAAAATGGAAAGAATTTCTTTAAGAATGCCAAAAAAGAGGCTGATTAACCCCAGTTGTGATGAATCAAAGCACAGCCGGGGCGGCAGGCAGGCTCATGAGCGCCCCCTGCCCAGGCACACGGATCACCTACCAGATATGTGATCCATCTCAGAACAGCTGCTTTGCTGCCATACAAGTACACAGTGCGGTCGGCGAGGGGTTAAAGTATATCAGGAGACCTTTTTTCTATGTTTTGGGAAGAAATCAACCCTCTGTTAAGTTTTTTCGGCTTTCTTTGCCCCCACTGGGGGGATTCACCCTCTCTAGGGCAGAAAGTGATGGGAAAATCGAAACATTTTGAGTTGTCACTAGAACAGGAAGACAGAGGAAATCTTCCAATGGGGACACCTGAGTAAAACAGGAAGTGAAGGGAAATCTGTGTCAGGGGTTTATTCATTCACCCAAAACGGGAAAAAAGGTTGGGCTTTAGATACGTATGGGATGCCATCACTGATCTCTCATTCTGAAAATGCCAGTTTGCCTGGCTGTCAGGCTGATCCTGTGCGGCATCTCTATCACTGGCCCCTCAGACCAACATCCGGAGTATTGCAGAGATTTTTGTCTGTTTTTCTCTCTCATCATCAGATCAGTCAGTTTGATTCATAAATAAATCACAGAGACGTACTCTTTATTCTGGAAATGTGCTTGGCCCCGGGGCCCCTCTGGTGTGTGGAGCTGACCCCTCCCCCCCTCAGATCTGATGACACGCCATGCGGGACGTGAATGACTCTCATCCTGTAGACCAGGGGTCTCCAAACTTTTCAAACATAGGGCCAGTTTACTGTTCTTCAGACTGTAGGGGGCCGGATTGTGACCGGTGGGGGCAGAAAATTTCCTGGGCCCAGTACTAGTGAGAATAAACATGGCCTTAGGCTTAGTGGTCAATAGGAAGAGGAGCAGTGCCCTATCATTGGTATCCGTGAAAGAAGCAGTGCCCCATCATTGGTGTCAGTGGGAGGAATAGTGCCCCATCATTGGTGTCACTGGGAGGAATAGTGTCCCTTCATTGGTGTCAGTGGGAGGAATAGTGCCCTATCATTGGTATCCGTGAAAGAAGCAGTGCCCCATCATTGGTGTCAGTGGGAGGAATAGTGCCCCATCATTGGTGTCACTGGGAGGAATAGTGTCCCTTCATTGGTGTCAGTGGGAGGAATAGTGCCCCATCATTGGTGTCAGTGGGAGGAATAGTGCCCCATCATTGATATCAGTGGGAGGAATAGTGCCCCATCATTGGTATCAGTGGGAGGAATAGTTCCCCATCATTGGTGTCAGTGGGAGGAATAGTGCCCCATCATTGGTATCAGTGGGAGGAATAGTGCCCCATCATTGGTATCAGTGTGAGGAATAGTGCCCCATCATTGGTATCAGTGGGAGTAATAGTGCCCCATCATTGATGTCAGTGGGAGGAATAGTGCCCCATCATTGGTGTCAGTGGGAGGAATAGTGCCCCATCATTGATATCAGTGGGAGGAATAGTGCCCCATCATTGGTGTCAGTGGGAGGAATAGTGCCCCATCATTGGTGTCAGTGGGAGGAATAGTGCCCCATCATTGGTATCAGTGGGAGGAATAGTGCCCCATCATTGGTGTCAATGGGAGGAATAGTGCCCCATCATTGGTGTCAGTGGGAGGAATAGTGCCCCATCATTGGTGTCAGTGGGAGGAATAGTGCCCCATCATTGGTGTCAGTGGGAGGAATAGTGGCCCATCATTGGTGTCAGTAGGAGGAATAGTGCCCCATCATTGGTATCAGTGGGAAGAATAGTGCCCCATCATTGGTGTCAGTGGGAGGAATAGTGCCCCATCATTGGTGTCAGTGGGAGGAATAGTGCCCCATCATTGGTGTCAGTGGGAGGAAAAGTGCCCCAACATTGATATTAGTGGGAGGAAAAGTGCCCCAACATTGATATTAGTGGGAGGGATATTTCCCTGTCATTAGTGTCAGTGGCAGGAATTATGTCCACTGTTGGTATCAGTGGAATAAACAGTGCCAAATCATTGGTGTCAGTAGAAGGAATAGTGCCAGATCATTGGTGTCAGTAGAAGGAATAGTGCCAGATCATTGGTGTCAGTAGAAGGAATAGTGCCAGATCATTGGTGTCAGTAGAAGGAATAGTGCAGGATCATTGGTGTCAGTAGAAGGAATATTGCCTCATCATTGATATTAGTGGGAGGAATAATGCCCCACTGTTGGTGTCATTGGGAGGAATAGTGCCCCATATCTGAAGGGCCAATGATAAAGATGCCACAGAGGATCAGCCTGACAGCCAGGCAAACCGGCATTCCTCCCATATCATTGGGAGGAATAGTGCCCCAAGGGCTGGATAAAGGCTACCAAAGGGCCACATCCGGCCCTGGGGCCGCAGTTTGGAGCCCACTGGTGTAGACGGACGGCGGGGTCCTGTGAGGACAGGCAGAGTACTTTGGATGGACGTCTGACATTGTGTTTTCTCTCCTCCAGTTGTGTTTGTCAGCGGCAGCGGAATGTACAAGAAGAACCCGCCGCAAGGAAACGTCTTATCCCAAGTCTTCAAGTGCATCGGAGTGAGTGATAGAACCAGAACCGGCTCTAAGATTACAGGCCCAGTCCACCCAAAAGTAGAACTAGTGCCTCTGATACCTCCCGGCCAGATTTCTGAGTCTGTTCCTGTTCAACTAGTAATGGGCACAGCGGGTGTACAGACCCGGGAACTCAGTACAAGGATGGTGGGAACCCCTCATAATGGGCACAGCAGGTGTACAGACCCGGGAACTCAGTACAGGGATGGTGGGAACCCCTCATAATGGGCACAGCGGGTGTACAGACCCAGGAACTCAGCACAGGGAAGGTGGGAACCCCTCATAATGGGCACAGCGGGTGTACAGACCCGGGAACTCAGCACAGGGAAGGTGGGAACCCCTCATAATGGGCACAGCGGGTATACAGACCCAGGAACTCAGCACAGGGATGGCGGGAACCCCTCATAATGGGCACGGCAGGTGTACAGACCCAGGAACTCAGCACAGAGATGGCGGGAACCCCTCATAATGGGCACGGCGGGTGTACAGACCCGAGAACTCAGCACAGGGATGGCGGGAACCCCTCATAATGGGCACAGCTGGTGTACAGACCCGGGAACTCAGCACAGGGAAGGTGGGAACCCCTCATAATGGGCACAGCGGGTGTACAGACCCGGGAACTCAGCACAGGGATGGTGGGAACCCCTCATAATGGGCACAGCTGGTGTACAGACCCGGGAACTCAGCACAGGGATGGGGGGAACCCCTCATAATGGGCACAGTAGGTGTGGAGACCCTGTATACTAACAAGCAAGGCTTCCTTTCAAAGGCAGAACATTTAGACTCTATAACTCTCATTTATGGGCCGGCTGTCATTTCTGTATGTCCTGCACTGGTAATTGGCCTGTGTGGGTCCACCCTGGGGACAGCCGATGTCCTCAGATACCAAATGATGGGCTTTATAGTTGTAGAAGGCAGGGGTGTATTTACAACAAGGCAAACAAGGCATTTGCCTAGGGCAGCATTTTTCAGGGGGGGCACACTGCCCCTTGGAAGAAGGGATCGAAGAAGGGACACGCGTGGCATGGGGACCTGGTGGATTCCGAGAGATGCTGTGGCAGGGGCAGACTGACCATTTGGAAACTGCCCGAGGGCCCGGGGTCAGTAGGGGGCCCAATGAGATGCCCCTGGTACCTTTTTCATAGGCTTTTTTGAGTTTGGGCAAGGACACAGGGGCCCCATGATCCCCTATTGCCCGGGGGCCCCATGAGTTGTCAGTCCGCCCCTGTACTGTGGGTTTCATGACGGTGGATGCACACCCCGACTCTCGTTCCCGGGAATGTCTGGAGCTGTGGGATGGTGAGTGTCTTTCTCTCTCTCGCCATGGGGGATGGTGGCTGGTGTATGGGGGGCAGTAGTAGTGGAAGGCTCAGGTGGAGGGCAGGGGTGTTCTTGGTCAATGTCAGGCTCTTTCGGTGGGGGGCGCCAATTGTTATGTTGCCTAGGGCAGCACAAAACCTAAATACACCACTTGTAGAAGATTCACACCAATGTATTCCTCTGTTTCCTCTTCCTCCTTCTTTTGTTTTTTGAGCTGCCCCCACTCCCCTGATTGGCCATAAGCTAGTTCATGGAGTCATCACCCACCCCCACCATCACTTTACCCCCAGGGGGAGAGGAAACTGAATCATCTCCATGTTTTATATTTCTCGTTTTTAGTTTGCCATCAAGAACCGCTGGAGGCACCGATCTAAGCAATTCCCCAAGCGGGAGCACTGGCTGGACTGGGCCTCTGAGAGCTATTCGGTAAGTGTGAACTCCTCCTGCTCACAGGTCACCCCAACATCCTTTCTCTGCTTCATGACGTCAATTTGGTCCATATTTGATTAAAAAAAAAATTCTTGGGAGAACACAGGACCCAAGTGTAGGGCCAATCGTGATGGATTTCAACCTTTGAAGGCTGATTGTTCTGTCTCTCCAATCAAAGCATTGAAAGTGTGATCTCTGTAACTTCCAGTTGTGATGAGATAGCGATAACTCCAATCTAATGCAGGCCATAGACGGGTCAAACATCGGACGATTTTTCGTCTGCAAAAAAAAAAATCAGCCTATTTTCGCACCATTAGTGGGTTAATTGGTCGGGCATCTTTTGGGGTTTTGGCCCATTTTTTTTTATAGGCAAAGTTGGAAAATTCGTGGCCGATTTTGACGTTCGGCCGATTTTCCCGGCAATGATGGGCAAATTGGCCAATCGTTTTACCAATAAAAAATCTGCGCATGAGCCGTGACCTGTAAGAAGAAGAAAAAGAAGAATTCCAGTCCGCTATTATATTTTATATGAAAAGTCTTGCGGTTGCAACAATGTATCCATTTGTATCTGAATAAAAACATCTGTATCCGAAATTGATACAAATGGATACATTGTTGCAACCGCAAGACTTTTCATATAAAATATAATAGCGGAGCTCTCTGCAGGGACAGAAGTAATTATGGGGTTAAATGCCGGCCGTAGACGGGATGAAAATTGGCCAAATTTTTTTACTGTTGTTGGTAACGTTGGCCGATCGAATAACCGATTTTTCTTTTTTTTTTTATAAAAAAAACGGCCGGTTTTCGACTCATCTATAGCCTGCATTAGTTGGATACCACAGACAGTGACTTGACCTAGAAAACATCTTGTAGATCTTGTGAAGTCTATTCCATAAATTGAAAGAATCTTACAACAATGAACATCGGATAGGTCAAAAGATCATAATGTGCTCTGCTTCCATAAGACATGAGGCATGAAGCTGAAATGCATTACTGGGAAAGGGGGTGGGGCAATCTATACAGCATGAACTAAACCAGAGGAAAGGGAGGAGCCAGGGGCGGACTGACAACTCATGGGGCCCCCGGGCAATAGGGGATCATGGGGCCCCTGTGTCCTTCCCAAACTCAAAAAAGCCTATGAAAAAGGTACCAGGGGCATCTCATGGGGCCCCCTACTGACCCCGGACCCTCGGGCAGTGCCCGAGTTTCCAAATGATCAGTCCGCCCCTGGGAGGAGCAGAGACAAAATACAGAGAACACTTAAAGGCATATGACAGTCATGCGAAACATGACACTGATGTATGTCAACAAGGGTGTCTCTGGGGGTCCCCGAAGAAGTCTAGAAAGTATGTCAAAGGAGGCGAGCACCACCAACCTAAAATGAGTTTATGACAGGTGCTCAAAGAATAAACCCAACGCATTTTGGGGGCTCAGAACCCCCCCCCCCCTTCATCACGGCTATTTCTTTTTCTTATATCCTGGATGAAGGTAGAGCTCTGAGCCCCTGAAATGTGCTGTCCTCGTCCTTTGATCTCCTGCCATGAACTCGTTTTAGATTTGTGGTCCTCTCGTACTTGTTATGTATTTATTTGGCTCATGGCAGACCTAGGCGCAAGTGACCCCCATCCCCAGTGAGATGGCTGCACGCTATTATTTCCACAATAAATGTGTTAGTGTATTTAAATCTGCTAGTACATCTAACACCCTTTCTTCCAAACTGCCAAAGCTGCTGTCCAAAGGGGCTCTCTGTGCTTTCCCTGAAGAAGGGGATGCAGATCTTCAAAACGTGTTGGGTTGGAAACATCTTACCTTCAGAATACTCCTGTAAGGGGGGGTGGAGAAGGCCCTCAAATTTCAAGTAGTGCGCCTTTTCTCCTAGGCATTAAAAGCCTGGCCGAGGTGCCGACCCTTCTCCACCGTCTTCTTATATAAGCCAACAGTTACCAGGGGCCCCTATTGAAGGATGAGGAGCCTTATCAGCAGGAGGTTCCTCACCAGTATGGCCACCAATCCTATACAAATGTGATACAAAGTAACCTTCATACCAACAGCCGCATACTCCATGCAGTCTGTAATTCCTTCAGCCCACCCCACCTCAAATGATACCACAGTGCCCAGGGCAGCCGCCCCTCCTGCCCACCCCTTGTCCCGGCCCTGGACCGAAGACTTATTCTCCAAGCTTTGATTGATTTTCTGCCGGTTACATTGTACTTTTTTTTTTCAGAAAAAACTGATCACAGAAGTGAAAATGGTGACCAAAGTCCTGTTCCTGTACATCCCCCTTCCCATGTTCTGGGCTCTCTTCGACCAGCAGGTAATTCTCGGGTCCAAAACACACAGAACACATTTTCTACACATGCAAATATACAGTACATAGTGCTTTCGGAAAGTATTCAGACCCCCTTCACCTTTTTCAATGTTGCAGCCGGATACCAAGTACTAAGTCACGTTTTGTGAAGGGGATCAAATCCTTCTTTCCCTCATGAACATGCAGATCCGTCATCATTTGTTAGACGCATTTCTGCTGAATTTGTTGTTGTATTCTGTCTCTCAGTGTTACACCGAACATTCCATTGTTAGACCGATCGTTTCTGTGTGAGGGGCGAACATTCCATTGTTAGACCGATCATTTCTGTGTGAGGGGCGAACATTCCATTGTTAGACCGATCATGTCTGTGTGAGGGGCGAACATTCCATTGTTAGACCGATCATTTCTGTGTGAGGGGCGAACATTCCATTGTTAGACCGATCATTTCTGTGTGAGGGGCGAACATTCAGCATCAGCCGGGGAGCAAATACACATTTCCTTCACTGTATAGTACATTCTCATCAATCCCTTACAATCTACGGTCCCTAAGTCACATACATCCATACACATACTAGGGCCAATTTAGACAGGAGCCAATTAACTTGCCATATCTGTTACCTTTCAGGGATCGCGATGGACTCTTCAAGCGACGAGAATGAACGCCGATTTCGTAAGTGAAGATTTATAATCACATTTCAGGCCCCGTATCCAGATTGTGACACCCATGTTCACGTTCATTGCTGAACTGCCATTTTTGCCCCGTCTGGGAATTCATGGGAGGTTGCCCATATGGAAGAAAAATATATTAGAAATATATTTTTAAAAATATTCTTCCCAAATATATTGACATATATTTGAAATACTACAATTTTGGGTCGTATTCAATATATTTCAAAGTATATTTCAATATATATATATATATATATATATTTCTTTTTTTTTTTAATTTATATATACAGAAATTATATACTGCATGTTGAAATGCGTTTTTGTTACAAAAAATATATTGAAAAATATTTTTAAAAATACATTTCAAATATACTGTACATCTTTAAAAATACAAATCTACATTTTTGAAATGCATTTACAAATCTGTGTAGAAATATATCTTAAAATGACTTTTTTATATTGTAAAACAAATCTGAAGAATATATTTTAAAAAAATATATTTGTAAAAATATTTTTCATTTATTTTGTTATATATTAAAAAACGCATTTCAACATGCAGTATATAATTTCTGTATATATAAATAATAAAAAAAAAAGAAGTATATATATATATATATATATATATATATATAGATATAGACATATATTTGAAATGATACAATTTTGGGTCGTATTCAATATATTTCAAAGTATATTTCTATATATATATATATATATACACGGTACATATATATATATTTTTTTTATTATATATATATATATATATATATATTTCTTTTTTTCCTTTTTTTTTAATTTATATATACAGAAATTATATACTGCATGTTGAAATGTGTTTTTGTTACAAAAAATATATTGAAAAATATTTTTAAAAATACATTTCAAATATACTGTACATCTTTAAAAATTCAAATCTACATTTTTGAAATGCATTTATGAATATGAGTAAAAATATATCTTAATGACTTTTTTATATTGTAAAACAAATCTGAAGAATATATTTTAAAAAAATATATTTTTAAAAATATTTTTCATTTATTTTGTTATATATTAAAAACATGCAGTATATAATTTCTGTATATATAAATAAAAAAAAAAAAAAAGAAAGAAATATATACAGTTGTGACCAAAATTATTCAACCCCCACTGAAATTGAGTGTTTTGGCCAGTTTGACATTGCTTTTGATCATTCAGTCATCTTGCTTACATTTACATTAAAGAGGCACTTGTAGGTCAGACAAATATAACATAACAGTTATAATGAAATAACCACAAATGTCTTTTCTGTGCTCACAGCATTATCAGTTTTATTCAACCCCCAAGTGACATTCAATCTTAGTACTTAGTACAGCATCCTTTTACAGTTATAACAGCTTTTAAACGTGAAGCATAGCTTGACACAAGTGTCTTGCAGCGATCTACGGGTATCTTCGCCCATTCTTCATGGGCAAAGGCCTCCAGTTCAGTCACATTCTTAGGCTTGCGCACTGCAACTGCTTTCTTTAAGTCCCACCAGAGGTTCTCAATCGGATTTAAGTCTGGTGACTGCGATGGCCACTCCAAAATGTTCCAGCCTTTCCTCTGCAACCATGCTCTAGTGGACTTGGAGGTATGCTTGGGATCATTGTCCTGTTGAAAGGTCCAACGTCTCCCAAGCCTCAGGTGTGTGACGGACTGCATCACGTTTCCATCCAATATCTCCTGGTACTGAAGAGAATTCATGGTACCTTGCACACGCTGAAGCTTCCCTGTACCTGCAGAAGCAAAACAGCCCCAAAGCATGATTGACCCTCCACCATGCTTCACAGTAGGCAAGGTGTTCTTTTCATCATAGGCCTTGTTCTTCCTCCTCCAAACATAGCGTTGATCCATGGGCCCAAACAGTTCTAATTTTGTTTCATCAGTCCACAGAACACTATCCCACAACTTTTGTGGTTTGTCCACATGGCTTTTGGCATACTGCAGTCGACTCTTCTTATTCTTTGGAGACAGCAAGGGGGTACGCCTGGGAGTTCTGGCACGGAGGCCTTCATTACGCAGTGTGCGTCTTATTGTCTGGGCTGAAACTTCTGTACCCACATCTGACAAATCTTTTCTCAGTTCCTCAGCAGTCACACGGGGACTTCTCTCCACTCTACGCTTCAGGTAGCGCACAGCAGTCGAAGTCAGCATCTTCTTTCTGCCACGACCAGGTAGCGTTTCAACAGTGCCCTTTGCCTTGAATTTGCGAATGATGCTTCCTAAGGTGTCTCTTGGTATGTTTAACATCTTTGCAATCTTCTTATAGCCATTGCCCTTCCTGTGAAGAGAAATCACCTCTTCTCTTGTCTTCCTGGACCATTCTCTTGCCTTCACCATGTTTGTAACCACACCAGTAAATGTCTAGAAGGAGCTGAGTATCACAGTCATTTTAAAGCTGCCTAATTGGTGCTTATTATGCTTGATTGCTGCTCGGTGACATCCACAGGTGTTTTCAATACCTGATGGAAAGCACCTGTATGAACCTCTGTTCTTCAGAGTGGTAGTCTTTAAGGGGTTGAATAATTGTGGCAATGAAGAAACCACATAAGAACCATTTACTACTGTATTACATAAACAATTGATGTCATTTTAGTTGCATTTGGGTAGTTACAACGTCCTTGTAGGATTTGATTCTGAATACAATTCCAAATGTACACTATAGTCCCTAAACCCCTTTACAGCATTGGGGGTTGAATAATTTTGGTCACAACTGTATATATATATATATATATATAATAAAAAATATATATACCGTATATCTATATATATATATATATATATATTGACATATATTTGAAATGCTACAATTTTGGGCCGTATTCAATATATTTCAAAGTATAGTTCAATATATATATATATATATACGGTATATATATTTTTTATTATTTATATACGGTATATATATTTTTTATTATATATATATACAGTCATGGCCGAAATTGTTGGCACCCTTGATATTTCTCCAGGAAATCATGTATTTCTCACGAAACGTATTGCATTAACACATGTTTTGCTATACACATGTTTATTCCCTTTGTGTGTATTGGGACAAAACAAAAAAAGGGAGGAAAGAAAGCAAATTCGACATAATGTCACACAAACCTCCAAAAATGGGCTGGACAAAAGTATTGGCACCCTTTCACAACTGCGGATAAATAAGAATGTTACAAGCATGTGATGCTCCTGTAAACTCACCTGGGGCAAGTAACAGGTGTGGGCAATATAGAAATCACACCTGAAAGCAGATAAAAAGGAGAGACGTTCACTTAACCTTTGCATTGTGTGTCTGTCTGTGCCACACTAAGCATGGACAACAGAAAGAGGAGACGAGAACTGTCTGAGGACCTGAGAACCAAAATTGTGGCAAAATATCAACAATCTCAAGGTTACAAGTCCATCTCCAGAGAACTAGATTTGCCTTTGTCCACAGTGCGCAACATTATCAAGAAGTTTGCAACCCATGGCACTGTAGCTAATCTCCCTGGTCGTGGACGGATGAGGAAAATTGATGAAAGATTGCAACGCAGAATAGTCCGGATGGTGGATAAGCAGCCCCAAACATGTTCCAAAGACATTCAAGCTGTCCTGCAGGCTCAGGGAGCATCAGTGTCAGCGCGAACTATCCGTCGACATTTAAATGAAATGAAACGCTATGGCAGGAGACCCAGGAGGACCCCACTGCTGACACAGAGACATAAAAAAGCAAGACTACAGTTTGCCAAAATGTACTTGAGTAAGCCAAAAGCCTTCTGGGAAAACGTCTTGTGGACAGATGAGACCAAGATAGAGCTTTTCGGTAAAGCACATCATTCTACTGTTTACCGAAAACGGAATGAGGCCTACAAAGAACAAAACACAGTACCTACGGTAAAATATGGTGGAGGTTCAATGATGTTTTGGGGTTGTTTTGCTGCCTCTGGCACTGGGTGCCTTGACTGTGTGCAAGGCATCATGAAATCTGAGGATTACCAAAGGATTTTGGGTCGCACTGTAGGGCCCAGTGTCAGAAAGCTGGGTTTGCGTCCAAGATCCTGGGTCTTCCAGCAGGACAATGACCCCAAACATACGTCAAAAAGCACTCAGAAATGGATGGCAAAGAAGCGCTGGAGAGTTCTGAAGTGGCCAGCAATGAGCCCAGATCTAAATCCCATTGAACACCTGTGGAGAGATCTTAAAATTGCTGTTGGGAAAAGGTGTCCTTCCAATAAGAGAGACCTGGAGCTGTTTGCAAAGGAAGAGTGGTCCAAAATTCCGGGTGAGAGGTGTCAGAAGCTTATTGATGGTTATAGGAAGCGACTGATTTCAGTTATGTTTTCCAAAGGGTGTGCAACCAAATATTAAGTTAAGGGTGCCAATACTTTTGTCCAGCCCATTTTTGGGGTTTTGTGTGACATTATGTCATATTTGCTTTTCTGCCTCTGTTTTATATTTGTTCCAATACATACAAAGGGAATAAACATGTGTATAGCAAAACATGTGTTAATGCAATACCTTTTTTGTGTGAAATACTTGATTTTCAGGAAAAATATCAAGGGTGCCAACAATTTCGGCCATGACTGTATATATATATTTCTTTTTTGTTTTTGTTTTTTTTAATTTATATATACAGAAATTATATACTGCATGTTGAAATGTGTTTTTGTTACAAAAAATATATTGAAAAATATTTTTAAAAATACATTTCAAATATACTGTATGTCTTTAAAAATACAAATCTACATTTTTGAAATGCATTTACGAATATATGTAAAAATATATCTTAAAATGACTTTTTTATATTGTAAAACAAATCTGAAGAACATATTTTAAAAAAATATATTTTTAAAAATATTTTTCATTTATTTTGTTATATATTAAAAAACGCATTTCAACATGCAGTATATATATATTTGTTTTAACATATAAAAAAGTAATTTTAAGATAGATTTTTACATATACTTGTAAATGCATTTCAAAACTGTGGATTTGTATTTTTAAAGACATACAGTATATTTGAAATGTATTTTTAAAAATATTTTCAATATATTTTTTGCAATAAAAACGCATTTCAACATGCAATATATATATATATATATATTGAAATATTATTATTATTATTATTATTATTATTATAATACAGGCTTTATATGGCGCCAACAGTTTGCTCAGCGCTTTACAATATATAGGAAGACAATACAGCAACAACACAGTTCAATACAAGAGGGTTAGGAGGGCCCTGATCCTGGGAGCTTACAATTTAAGAGGGAGGGGCTATTGGTACAAATGGTAGTAACTGTGGGGGATGGACTGGTAGGAGGAGTAGATATAAATATATTTTGAAATATATTGAATATGGCCAAAATTGTAACATTTCAAGTAGATGTCTGTCAGGATCCGGGCGGCGCATGCGCAGAACACCAACACTCACTACCCGGCGGGCGGTAGGACCTGGGCGCGCATGGCAGCGGCGGGGTTCGCGCATGCGCACTCGAGATCGCGGACGCGCGCCTGGCACCAATGACAGCGGGAGGCGGGCTATTTAAACATAGGAACAGGTATGTCAAGTTGCCGTTTGGTCTTGTATCTTGTATCCTGCTCCTGATTCTGTGTTGCTGTATACTCCGTTGCCGACCTCTGCCTGTTCCTGATCCTGCTCTTCTCCTGCTTAACCCCTGGCTTGCCTGACTACTCTTCCGTCTGATCCCTGGTACTGTATTTGCTCGCACCCTGCTGAACCTGGCTTGTGACCTGACCATTCTTAGCTCGCTCCTCTTGTACCTCGCTGCCCGCATAATACCGACCCGGCCTGTCTGACCACGCATACCGTACCGACCATCCATCCATCCGGCTCGGATCAGACCAGTGTATCTGTCTGCCTCTTCCAAATTAGATTCTGTTCCTGCACTCCCCTGTCAGTACTCTCTACCACCGCAGGACGCACTCGGGGGTCGCGACCTGGTTCCAGTCTGCACCAAGTCCATCCCCGCCATCAGGGGCCCTGGTGAACAGCAGGCTAGGACTTAGACCCCGCGCCCTGAGGGCGTCCGTGCGGTGGGCTGCTAGAGACTCTGCCAGGCGGTTATAACAATGTCAATATATTTGGGAAGAATATTTTAAAAATATATTTCAAATAAATTTTTCTTCCATGTGGGTGGGTTCAGGAATCTCTGAGTACGGCTTAGGGAAGATAACGTAACATTGAACTGTTTGTACCCAACATCACCTGTGAATGCCGATTAATTATTTATCACCAATTCTATTTCCAGACAGCGTTTGTCATTCAGCCGGATCAGATCCAGGTATGGAACGGTCGCCTTACATTTATCATTTTGTTACTTACCTGATTTATAAGTATAATAGGCCATAAAAAGAGCCAAAAAATGTTTTCCCGAGAGCCTGAGATCGTTAATTGTTCAACTGATAATAACAAGAAGAGTGAAGGACAGCCAACGCGTTTCAAGGACCACAACCCCTTCATCAGGGTTCAGTAAATTATTATTATACAGGATTTATACATATTATACAGTACAGCGCCTGCAGTGTGCACAGCACTTTACAATGTAAAGGGAGACAGTACAGTTACAATACAGAAGGATTAGGAGGGCCCCTGCCATGGAGCCTACACACTATAGGCAGGGGGAGGTGGTACAAAGGGTAACAACTGTGGGGGATGAGCTGATGGAGGTAGCCAAAGCACAGTTTTTAGGTGAAGATGGGAGATGGAGTAGTGTCACGTACCTTGGTTGGAGGCTGAGCTGATGGAGGAAGCCAAAGTACAGTTTTTAGGTGGAGATGGGAGATGGGGTAGTGTCACATACCTTGGTTGGAGGCTGAGCTGATGGAGGTAGCCAAAGTACAGTTTTGAGGTGGAGATGGGAGATGGAGTAGTGTCACGTACCTTGGTTGGAGGCTGAGCTGATGGAGGTAGCCAAAGTATAGTTTTTAGGTGGAGATTGGACATGGGGTAGTGTCACGTACCTTGGTTGGAGGCTGAGCTGATGGAGGAAGCCAAAGTACAGTTTTTAGGTGGAGATGTGAGATGGGGTAGTGTCACGTACCTTGGTTGGAGGCTGAGCTGATGGAGGTAGCCAAAGTACAGTTTTTAGGTGGAGATGTGAGATGGGGTAGTGTCACGTACCTTGGTTGGAGGCTGAGCTGATGGAGGTAGCCAAAGTACAGTTTTTAGGTGGAGATGGGAGATGGGGTAGTGTCACGTACCTTGGTTGGAGGCTGAGCTAATGGAGGTAGCCAAAGTACAGTTTTTAGGTGGAGATGGGAGATGGGGTTGTGTCACGTACCTTGGTTGGAGGCTGAGCTGATGGAGGTAGCCAAAGTACAGTTTTTAGGTGGAGATGGGAGATGGGGTAGTGTCACGCACCTTGGTTGGAGGCTGAGCTGATGGAGGTAGCCAAAGTACAGTTTTTAGGTGGAGATGGGAGATGGGGTAGTGTCACGTACCTTGGTTGGAGGCTGAGCTGATGGAGGTAGCCAAAGTACAGTTTTTAGGTGGAGATGGGGTAGTGTCACGTACCTTGGTTGGAGGCTGAGCTGATGGAGGTAGCCAAAGTACAGTTTTTAGGTGGAGATGGGAGATGGGGTAGTGTCACGTACCTTGGTTGGAGGCTGAGCTGATGGAGGTAGCCAAAGTACAGTTTTTAGGTGGAGATAGGAGATGGGGTAGTGTCACGTACCTTGGTTGGAGGCTGAGCTGATGGAGGTAGCCAAAGTACAGTTTTTAGGTGGAGATGGGGTAGTGTCACGTACCTTGGTTGGAGGCTGAGCTGATGGGAGGGCTTCCCTTGCGGCTCTGATCCGAGTACCCCTGAAGGTGGTGACAGAGACACAAGGCTCACAGAAGAACGGGAGCCAGTAGCTTGGTAGCAGGTGACTGCCAGGAACAGAGACATTGTCAGAGTAAATCAGTGTCATATATGGTGGAGATGAAGCATGGTTAGGCAGCAGGCAGGGTAAAGTCCGGTAGCAGGCCAAGGTCAGCATCAAGGAAGCAGGCAGAGCGTAGTCAGAGGCAAGCTGAGTTTGGTATTCAAAATCCACAGTGCTAGGTCAAGAACTAGCTGGGTCAGTAACAGGAGATCGGTCAGCATAAGCAGGAACACAGGTCACAGGGAAGCTGAAGAACATCCATTGCAGGGGCAGACTGACCATTTGGAAACTCGGGCACTGCCTGAGGGCTTGGGGTCAGTAGAGGGCCCCATGAGATGCCCCTGGTACCTTTTTCATAGGCTTTTTTGAGTTTGGGCAAGGACACAGGGGCCCCAAGATCCCCTATTGCCCGGGGGCCCCATGAGTTGTCAGTCCACCCCTGATCCAGTGAATAGTACACACAAGGGTTTCTTTTATATAGGCAGCTTGGCTCCTGTGCACGTGGACGTGCACGCCGATGTGCATGGAGTATTAGCCTGAGCTTGTCCGTGTGCTGCTACATGTGCACGAGCATCAGCTCTACAGACATGAGCATTAGCTGTAGCTGTGCCAGTATTGATGCCCTTACAGGTAGTTTTCAGGGAACACGAAAAGGCAGACTGGGTAGGAGATAACAGGACAGATTGGGGAAGGGCGTTCCAGAAGAGATGCTCTACAGAAGACCTTGAGGAGAGCATAGGAGGAGGTGATGAGGGATCTAGAGAACAGGACAAATTGGGTGATATGTGATGATGAGGTTGGTGAAGCAGCTCAGGGCTGAGTTGTGGGTGGCTTTGTAGGTTTGTTCTTAGTATTTTGAGCTGTATATGTTTGGCTAATGGATGCCAGTGGATGGATTGGCAGAGAGAAGCAGCATTTGTGGATCGGTTAGTAAGGTGGAGGAGTATAGCAGCATTCATAATGGACTGAAGAGGGGACGGTCTGTGTACATGTAGGCCAGTAAGAAGGGTGTTGCAGTAGTCATGGCAGGAGGTAACCACGGAGTGAATACATTGTTTTGTGGTGTCGTTAGTTGCAAAGAAGTGAATTCTGGAAACGGTATGGAAGTTAAGGTGGCAAGATTTTGCCAGTGATTGGATGCGGAGCCTGAAGGAGAGTCCAACATTACACTTAACACCCAAGCATGTGTGGACTGACAAATAATTGTGCTATTGACCTGAATGGTAAAGTCATGAGGGGGGAGGAAATATTACAAGCTCAATTTTAGAAAGATTAAGTTTGAGGAAATGGTGTGAAAAATGAACTGACAAACCTGTCAGTGTAGAAGTGGTCTTGGAAGCCATGGGATGTTGGTGTAGAGGTGGTATTGGTAACCGTGGAATGTTGGTGGAGAGGTGGCATTGGAACCTATGGGATGTCAGTATAGCGGTTGTATTGGAAGCCATAAGGGGTTGGTGTAGAGGTAGTATTGGAAGCCACGAGATGTTGGTGTAGAGGTTTTCTTGGAAGGCATGGGATGTTGGTGTAGAGGTGGTATTGGAAGCCATGGGATGTCAGTGTAGAAGTGGTATTGGAAGCCATGGGATGTTCATGTAGAGATGGTATTGGAAGCCATGGGATGTCAGTGTTGAGGTGGTATTGGAAGTCATGGAATGTTGTTGGAGAGGTGGTATTGGAAGCCATGGAATGTTGATGTAGAGGGGGTATTGGTAGCCATGGGATGTTGGTGTAGAGATGGTATTGGAAGCCATGGTAGGTTATCAACTGGTCCAAGGAAAAGGTGTAGATCTTCTGCAGAGGATGTTAATAACCACAGCCAATAAAGGCATGAACAGTAGAAATGGCAAGTTAAAGTCTAGTTGGTGGAGAGGTGGTCTTGGAAGCCATGGGATGCCAGTGTAGAGGTGGTATTGGAAGCCATGGGATATCAGTGTAGAGGTGGTATTGGAAGCCAAGGGATTTCAGTGCAAGGGTGGTATTGGAATCCATGGGATGTAGGTGTAGAGGTGGTATTGGAAGCCATTGGAGGTTATCAACTGGCCCAGGGAAGAGGTGTAGATCTTCTGCTGAGGATGTTATAAACCACAGCCAATAAAGGCAAGTTATAGTCTCGTTGGTGGAGAGGTGGTATTGAATTCCATGAGATGTTGGTGTAGAGCTGGTATTGGAAGCCATGGGATGTTAGTGTAGGGGTAGTATTGGAAGCTATGGGATGTCGGTGCAGAAGTGGTATTGGAAGCCATAGGATGCCAGTGTAGAGGTGGTATTGGAAGGCATGGGATGTTAGTGTAGGGGTAGTATTGGAAGCTATGGGGTGTCGGTGCAGAAGTGGTATTGGAAGCCATAGGATGCCGGTGTAGAGGTGGTATTGGAAGGCATGGGATGTTGGTGTAGAGGTAGTATTGGAAGCCATGGGATGTCAGTGTAGAAGTGGTGTTGGAAGTCATGGGATGTTCATGTAGAGATGGTATTGGAAGCCATGGGATGTCAGTGTTGAGGTGGTATTGGAAGTCATGGAATGTTGTTGGAGAGGTGGTATTAGAAGCCATGGGATGTTGGTGTAGAGGGGGTATTGGTAGCCATGGGATGTTGGTGTAGAGGTGGTATTGTAAGCCATGGTAGGTTATCAACTGGCCCAGGGAAGAGGTGTAGATCTTCTGTAGAGGATGTTAAAAACCACAGCAAATAAAGGCAAGTTAAAGTCTTATTGGTGGAGAGGTGGTATTGGAATCCATGATATTGGAAGCCATGGGATGCTGGTGTAGAGTTGGTATTGGAAGCCATGGAATGTCAGTGTAGAGGTGGTATTGGAAACCATGGGATGTCAGTGTAGATGTGGTATTGGAAGCTATGGGATGTCAATGTAGATGTGGTATTGGAAGCTATGGGATGCTGGTGCAGAAGTGGCATTGGAAGCCATGGGATGTCAGTGTAGATGTGGTATTGGAAGCCATGGGATGTCAGTGTAGATGTGGTATTGGAAGCCATGGGATGTCAGTGTAGATGTGGCATTGGAAGCCATGGGATGCTGGTGCAGAAGTGGTATTGGAAGCTATAGGATGCTGGTGCAGAAGTGGTATTGGAAGCTATAAGATGTAGGTGTAGAGATGGTATTGGAAGCTATAGGATGTAGGTGTAGAGATGGTATTGGAAACCATGGGAGGTTATCAAGTGGCCCAGGGAAGAGGTGTAGATATTCTACAGAGGAGGTTATAAACCACAGCCAATAAGGCATTAACAGCGGAAATGGCAAGTTAAAATCTTGTATCAGATGTAATACGTAAGTAATAAATCATATGTGTAGCACTGTATGTGGCACTTCCGTGTAAATGTCCCATTCTGATCTTACATTATGGGTTCTTACAAGGTAAGCCCACCCTAAATTTACATAATTAGTCTCCTCCTCTTAGGGGCCATAACTTGCTGACTTCCTGGCAAGCTATGACCAGGAAAACGCACATTTGTAATGTAGAATTCGTAGAATGGTGCCATTCATTTTGAATAGCCAAACTTAAAACAGACATAAGTCTATCTAGTTCAAACAATAAAAAGAAATTGATAAATAAATGAATAGAAAACCTCCATATACAGAACAATATACACATGGTTTATTGAAGGAAAGGAAAAAAATCCCTTACTGAGCATGGATCATGGGAAAATAAATCCTTCCTGATTCCCTAAGGCAGGCCATAGATTACGCAATTTTATTTCCTTCAGCCACGAGTTAAAGAATAGAAAATCACTCTGTTCCCCCATCAACGCAGCCAGTCAATGCAACTGCTGAGCTATTGTATTCAGACAGCGGGAGATTTCCCAGTCATCAGAATACATTGATCCCTGCTGGCGGCTATAACCAGCAGATCGACTTCAGTACAACCAGCCAACTCATAGATGGATCGAAATTCATCAAGTTCCTACTAAACCAGCCAAATTTTGAACCTTTTATGGCCAGCTTAAGGCAAAACAACCAGAGCCATACTTTTGAGATGTAAAATTCCAGGTCTTCGGTTGAGGACTACATGGAGTCAATATGGTGCCCATGATGAACATTATTGCCGAAATGTAATGAGTTTTCTTTGAGATTTGGATCCTCCACATGAGCAGATTGACGGTAATATATTTTCTCTCCAGTTCCTGAACCCACTCCTGATCCTCATTCTGGTCCCGGTGTTTGATCTGGGGATCTACCCTCTCATCAAGCTTTGCAAGATCAACTTCCAGTGAGTAACAAAGTCCGGCCATTGCCGTGATTGCGCAGTGTATCTGTGAACCATCCATTTACCTGGAATTATTCCTGTTCTTTGCAGCCCCATCGCAAAGATGGCCGTCGGCATGCTGCTGGCAGCTCTGGCGTTTGCTGTTGCCACTATTGTGGAGATCAAAATTAATGTGAGTCTCGTGTGACCTGCTGGCTTCCTGTTACTACAAGCAATACAATGGAGACTTCTTTAGGTTTGGTGTAAAGGGTGGGGGGCATTTTTCGGACCAGAGTGAAAGTTTAGGTGGATCCTTACCTGTAACAGGAGGAAATTAGTTAAAGAATTCCATTAGAGAATTACTGAAGCTGCAGATTGAAGTTTTCTGATTGAAACTGGATATCATTTTATCCAACCTGAGGGTTTTTTTTGTTGTATCACATTAAAGTGGCTGAACAAAGCAGATCCCTCTATAGTGTGTGCTTGTCTCAATCCAGAGTGTCATTTCTATCTGCTGCTTCCTTCCTCTGCTATCTGCATGAGTCACTTCTGACAAGTTTTCCTGAAACCAAGAGATAAAAAGGTGATGGGGGAGCTCAAGCACACCACCTGTGATTGTCAGCCTCAGCTAGGCTCCTGTGTGCTGGATGAAGGTGGGGGGGGTCCCTTCCCTCCATTCAGCTCTCACTGCACTCTGCAGAGTGTAACTTCAGCTCCCCACCCCATACGTTCTGAAAGATCAAGAAAGCTGTATAAGCTCAGCACTTTGAAGGGATATAGAGAAGAGAAGACTGCAGATAAAAAAGTACAACTTATGTAGTAGGATTTGTTTCATCTCTTTGTATCACCTGTGGCCAGTCACTTCACTGGTGTGTCCAGAAAGTAATGAGAATGATATTTTAAAAGTCTTTTATTGAAAAAATGTTACAATTGAACATCATCCCCTTCAAAGTATGCCCCTTGTGAGTGCACACAACGATCCAAGCGATTTTTTCCATTCTTCATAGCATCCCTGGAAGTCTTTAAGTGGGATGGCGTTCAGATCCTGCGTAGTGGCTCTTTAGACATTATCCACGCTACCAAAATGGCGTCCTTTCAAATATTTCATCTTTGGCAATATGAAAAAGTCACAAGGAGCCAAGTCCTGGCTGTAGGGTGGATGGGGAAGCACCGTGACATGTTTTTCAGCCCAAAACTCTGAAAGCCAAAGCACTGTGACTCGGGGGGGGGGGTTGTCGTGTTGAAGGATCCAAGTTGAGCTGATCTCAGAACGCACAAGAAAAACTCTTTGTCTCAGGCAACCAAGAACTTCCACATCCTGCTCCATTTTTGATGAAGAGGGATGTCCTGATCTTTGTCCATCCAACACCTTCTCGTTCTTACTTGAAGGCCTCGTGCCATCAGTACACTGGTGTGGATGATAGCACAGCTTCTCCATATGCTTTCCTCACCATTTCCAAAGTTTCTGATACACTTTTACCCAATTTCATACAAAACTTTTATCGCATACTGCCGTTCTAAACTCACTTGCATTTTTTATAATACGAGGCACTTGAACAGGGCGTCACAAAAAAGAACATCTTGACTGTGACAAGGCCGGAGCGAAACTGATCCGTGTTCTGATCAGTGATCAGTGTTTATCCACGCTACCAAAATGGTGTCCTTTCAAATACTTCATCGTTGGGAATATGAAAAAGTTGCAAGGAGCCAAGTCTGGGTTGTAGGGTGGATGGGGAAGCACCATGACATGTTTTTCAGCCCAAAGCTCTCTGAAAGCCAAAGCACTGTGACTTTTAGTGTTGTTGTGTTGAAGGATCCAAGTCTCAGGACACACATGAAAAACCTCCTTGTCTCAAGCGACCAAGAACTTCCGCATTCTGCTTCGTGTTTGGTGAAGAGGGGTGTCCTGATCTTTGTCCGTCTAACACCATCTCGTTCCTCCTTGAAGGCCTCGTGCCATCGGTACACGTGTGTAGATGATACCGCAGCTTCTCCGTACGCTTTCCTCATCATTTCCAAAGTTTCTGATGCAGTTTTACCCAATTTCACACAAATTTTTATTGCATACTGCCGTTCTAAACTGACTTGCATTTTTATAATACGAGGCACTTGGACAGGGCGTCATGAAAAAGAACGTCTCGACTGTGACAAGGACGGAGTGCAACTAATCGGTGTTCTGCTCAGTGATCAGTGTTTATCCACGCTACCAAAATGGTGTCCTTTCAAATCCTTCACCGTTGGGAATATGAAAAATTCGCAAGGAGCCAAGTCTGGGCTTTAGGGTGGATGGAGAAGCACCATGACATGTTTTTCAGGCCAAAACTCTCTGAATGCCAAAGCACTGTGACTCGGGGTGTTGTCATGTTGAAGGATCCAAGTTGAGCCGATCTCAGGACACACATAAAAAGCCTCCTTGTCTCAGGTGACCAAGAACTTCCACATTTTGCTCCATTTTTGATGAAGAGGGGTGTCCTGATCTTTGTCCGTCCAACACCTTCTCGTTCTTACTTGAAGGCCTCGTGCCATCGGTACACTTGTGTGGATGGTAGCACAGCTTCTCCATATGCTTTCCTCACCATTTCCAAAGTTTCTGATACACTTTTTCCCAATTTCACACAAAATTTTATTGTATACTGCTGTTCTAAACTCGCTTTCACTTGGACGGGGCATCACGAAAAAGAACATCTCGACTGTGACAAGGCCGGAGCGCAACTGATCGGTGTTCTGCTCAGTGATCAGTGTTTATCCACGCTACCAAAATGGTGTCCTTTCAAATCCCTCATCGTTGGGAATATGAAAAAGTCTCAAGGAGCCAAGTCAGGGCTGTAGGGTGGAAGGGGAAGCACCGTGACATGTTTTTCAACCCAAAACTCTCAGAAAGCCAAAGCACTGTGACTCGGGGTGTTATTGTGTTGAAGGATCCAAGTTGAGCCGATCTCAGAACATACAAGAAAAACTCTTTGTCTCAAGCGACCAAGAACTTCCACATTTTGCTCCATTTTTGATGAAGAGGGGTGTCCTGATCTTTGTCCATCTAACACCTTCTCGTTCTTCCTTGAAGGCCTCGTGCCATCGGTACACTTGTGTGGATGGTAGCACAGCTTCTCCATACGTTTTCCTCGCCATTTCCAAAGTTTCTGATGCATTTTTACCCAATTTCACACAAAATTTTATCGCATATTGCTGTTCTAAACTCGCTTGCATTTTTCATAATACGAGGCACTTGAACAAAAAGGAACATCTCGACTGTGACAAGGCCGGAGAGCAACTGATCGGTGTTCTGCTCAGTGATCAGTGTTTATCTACGCTACCAAAATGGTGTCCTTTCAAATCCTTCATCGTTGGGAATATGAAAAAGTCGCAAGGAACCAAGTCCGGGCTGTAGGGTGGATGGGGAAGCACCATGACATGTTTTTCAGCCAAAAACTCTATGAAAGCCAAATGGGGTGTTGTGTTGAAGGATCCAAGTTGAGCCGATCTCAGAAAGCACAAGAAAAACTCTTTTTCTCGGGCAACCAAGAAGTTCCACATTCTGCTCCGTTTTTGATGAAGAGGGGTGTCCTGATCTTTGTCCGTCTAACACCTTCTCGTTCTTCCCTGAAGGCCTCGTGCCATTGGTACACTTGTGTGGATAAAGAGCAGCTTCTCGCCATTTTCAAAGTTTCTGATGCACTTTTACCGCATACTGCTGTTCTAAACTCGCTTGCATTTTTCATAATATGAGGCACTTGAACAGGGCGTCACGAAAAAGAACGTCTCGACTGTAACAAGGCCGGAAAACAACTGACCGGTGTTCTAACGTATACCGGGAACCCCACCCCAAGTGGCCTTGGCCATCTTCTCCCCGAACAGATCCCTTTTCCAGCGTAGGAACTTCATTCTCATTATATTCTGGACACACCTCGTATGTGAGGGATCACAACCACTGTAAGTACATAAACTATTTCCATTTCTTTCTATTCGGCTGTTCCAGGAGACGAATCCGCTCATTCCCAAGGCTGGAGAGAGCACCGTGCAGGTTCTGAACTTCGCAAACCAAGAAGTCACCATGCGCGTGCCAAACAATTCTCCAATCACATGGCCATCACTGCTCAACGAGGATTCCCAGGTGAGAGACTTTATGGATAAAGTAATAGAGTGTGACTGTGGGGGAGGGGACATTAGAGTGTAAGCTCCTCTGGTACAGAGACAGATGTGACTGTGGGGGAGGGGGCACTAGAGTGTAAGCTCCTCTGGTACAGAGACTGATGTGACTGTGGGGGGAGGGGAAATTAGACTGTAAGCTCCTCTGGTGCAGAGACTGATGTGACTGGGGGGGGGACACTAGAGTGTAAACTCCTCTGGTACAGAGACTGATGTGACTGTGGGAGAGGGGACATTAGAGTGTAAGCTCCTCTGGTACAGAGACTGATGGGACTGTGGGGGAGGGGACATTAGAGTGTAAGCTCCTCTGGTACAGAGACTGATGGGACTGTGGGGGAGGGGACGTTAGAGTGTAAGCTCCTCTGGTACAGAGACAGATGTGACTGTGGGGGAGGGGGCACTAGAGTGTAAGCTCCTCTGGTACAGAGACTGATGTGACTGTGGGGGGAGGGGAAATTAGACTGTAAGCTCCTCTGGTGCAGAGACTGATGTGACTGGGGGGGGGACACTAGAGTGTAAGCTCCTCTGGTACAGAGACTGATGTGACTGTGGGAGAGGGGACATTAGAGTGTAAGCTCCTCTGGTACAGAGACTGATGGGACTGTGGGGGAGGGGACATTAGAGTGTAAGCTCCTCTGGTACAGAGACTGATGGGACTGTGGGGGAGGGGACATTAGAGTGTAAGTTCCTCTGGTACAGAGACTGATGTGACTGTGGGGGAGGGGACATTAGAATGTAAGCTCCTCTGGTGCAGAGATGGATGTGACTGGGGGGGGACACTAGAGTGTAAGCTCCTCTGGTACAGAGACTGATGTGACTGTGGGGGAGGGGACATTAGAATGTAAGCTCCTCTGGTACAGAGACTGATGTGACTGTGGGAGAGGGGACATTAGAGTGTAAGCTCCTCTGGTTCAGTCAAACCTAATGATATCTGTGTGTTTTTCTGCTGCAGGATCCAAATTACGTGAAGGTTATTTTCACTGGCTCTAACTTTACGACGGTGGACGTGGAAATTCCTGGAACCACCATCACCTGCCCAGATAACATTCATGTGGAAGCCACGTACTCCTTATTGGTGGATACAAAAACGGACGGTACTCTGTACTGCAGAACAGTAAGTTGGGCAGAATTGTTCTGATACAGTATGTGGGTGGTCTGTGAAGGGGGAGGGGAGGGGGATATACCGGTAGTTGATTTTTGTTATTAATATATATTTTTTACTTGTAAATGTCTAATTTTAATGCTTTAGTATAGATTAGCCAATACAAGACTGATATTTTGGGGTAATATTTATTACAGTATAGAGCTGTGTAGTTTCATATAATCCATAGCTGTGATGTATATTATTAGTAAACGGTTACAGTGTAACATTTTAACATTTTAACATTTTTCTTTTTTTTCTATTTCTGTAGATTAAAGATCCCAATATAAAGCCAGAAAATGGATTAGCGGGGGTCAGGTGCGTCTCGCTATTGTGTGATAATGTTGTAGATCAGTGGTCTCCAATATGCGGCCCTTTGATTTCCTTTATCCAGCCCTTGGGGCACTTTTCCTTCCCCTGATACAAGACACTATTCCTCCCACTGACACCAACCATGGAGCACTATTGCCCCTTCCAGTCCGGACACTTTCCCCCCTTCCAGTCCGGACACTTTCACCCCCTTCCAATCCGGACACTTTCACCCCCTTCCAGTCCGGACACTTCCCCCCCTTCCAGTCCGGACACTTTCCCCCCCTTCCAGTCCGGACACTTTCACCCCCTTCCAGTCCGGACACTTTCACCCCCTTCCAGTCCGGACACTTTCACCCCCTTCCAGTCCAGACACTTTCCCCCCTTCCAGTCCGGACACTTTCCCCCCCTTCCAGTCCGGACACTTTCACCCCCTTCCAGTCCGGACACTTTCACCCCCTTCCAGTCCGGACACTTTCACCCCCTTCCAGTCCAGACACTTTCCCCCCTTCCAGTCCGGACGCTTTCACCCCCTTCCAGTCCGGACACTTTCACCCCCTTCCAGTCCGGACACTTTCCCCCTTCCAGTCCAGACATTTTCCCCCCTTCCAGTCCGGACACTTTCCCCCCTTCCAGTCCGGACACTTTCCCCCCTTCCAGTCCGGACACTTTCACCCCCTTCCAGTCCGGACACTTTCACCCCCTTCCAGTCCAGACACTTTCCCCCTTCCAGTCCGGACACTTTCCCCCCCTTCCAGTCCGGACACTTTCACCCCCTTCCAGTCCAGACACTTTCCCCCTTCCAGTCCGGACACTTTCCCCCCCTTCCAGTCCGGACACTTTCACCCCCTTCCAGTCCGGACACTTTCACCCCCTTCCAGTCCGGACACTTTCACCCAATTCCAGTCCGGACACTTTCCCCCCCCCTTCCAGTCTGGACACTTTCCCCCCCTTCCTGTCCGGACACTTTCCCCCCTTCCAGTCCGGACACTTTCACCCCCTTCCAGTCCGGACACTTTCACCCCCCTTCCAGTCCGGACACTTTCACCCCCTTCCAGTCCGGACACTTGCACCCCCTTCCAGTCCAGAGACTTCCCCCCCTTCCAGTCCGGACACTTTCCCCCCCTTCCTGTTCAGGCCAGTTTTCAGCTTTCAGCGCTATCACACTTTGAATGACAATTGCGCGGTCATGCAACACTGTACCCATATGAATTTTTTAGCATTTTTTTGAGACAGATAAAACTTTATTTTGGTGGTATTTATTAATCGCTAGGATTTTTATTTTTTTGCTATATAAATGAAAAATTCCAAAAATTTTGAAAAAAAGTGTTTTTCTTATAAAAGTTTGCAAATAAATAATATTTCATCATTAATCTTGGCCAAAATGTATTCCGTTATCTTTTAGTACAAAAAAAATAACCCAAATTAGTTCATAACCATAAATTATAATTTTTAAAAACAATTTTTTACATTTTTATTTTTTTTTTATATTATTGTGGGTTTTTTTTTTACATACTGTCACCCTAGCAGTACAGTTTCACCATAGTGACACTGTACTACTTGTGGGGAGTGATGAAGATTTTTTTTTTTTTTGTTACACTGATTGCTTTTACACCCATAAAGGCTGTAAAAGCAATAATTTCTCCTTCTCTCTGGCTGCATTACTGCAGCCACTGAGAAATACTGTGTGAGCTGTGATTGGTCACAGCTTGTCACATGGTACAAGGCTGTTGTGAATGGCCCTGTACCATGTGACCTTCACACGTAGTAAGCAATGATGTCAGAAGTGACATCTTGCATACTACTCTGCATGTGATCACTGATTGGCCAATCAGTGATCACACGATCGGGACCTCACACAGAGGTCCCGTACAGCGATTGGTGTTCCGCTGTATCCGGAGGCTCCCAGGGAGCGTGCACAGGCAGGGAAGCGGGGATGACATTTATAAACAGCCACCTGCTCCTGCACTGCTCCTGTCCGGCCGTTTATATACATGGGCCGGACGGGAAGTGGTTAAACTGAAGTGTTTTTATCTTTCCCGTATGTGTTTGTTGTTTACAGCTAACATTAAATGAAATCATGTTATGGTCCCTGATACCCAGATGTTCCTTTATATGGACATTGGTAATAGGTTCTGGATTGTTTGAGATTAATAGGTCCAGCAGAGCATCATTTCTAGTTGGGGCTTCTATCAGCTGTGCCATAAAGCTGTCTTATAATAGGTTTATAAATTTCCTCCCTTTTACTGCTCCAGCAGTCCCATTACTCCAGTCAATTTTGAGGGTAGTTAAAATCCCCCATTGTCATCACTGTCCCAGCCCTTGCAGACCTTTCTATATGTGGAAGGACCTCTTCATCAACACTGGGTGGTCTATAATATACACACCCCCATGTGCAGTTCCACACATAATGCTTCAACCTCATCACAGTCTCCATCAACTAGGTCCTCTTTCACACTCGCTCTGAGATCACTTCTCACACAGACTCCACCACCTTTCCTATTTCCCCCGTCTCTCCGAAAGAGAACCTAGCCAGGAATATGAATGGCCCAGTCATGTGAAGAATGAAGCCAAGATTCAGCAATACCAATTCAACCATAGTTCTCTTCATTCACTAAAGCTACCAACTCACCTATTTAGTTTGGAAGACTTCTGGCATTGGTGAACAAACGCTTATTATTTATATCAGATATGCCGTCAATTTACGCAGCACTTTACATATATATTATTATTATTATTATACAGTATTTATAAAGCGCCAATAGTTCTCTCAGCGCTGTACATTACAAATTGTACATTCACATCAGTCCCCGCCTCCGAGGAGCGTAAAATCTAAGGTCCCTAACTCACATTCATACATACACATACTAGGGGCCAATTAACTTACCAGCATGTCTTTGGAGTGTGGGAGGAAACCCACACAGGCACAGGGAGAACATGCAAACTCCAGGCAGGTGAAGCCGTGGTTGGGATTCGAACCAACGACCCCTAATACTGCCAGGCTATCTATATATACTTTAATGTATAGTTGCGCTTTGCACTTGTGTTTTCCATTACAAATAATACGATCATTTCCAATGGTTGTTTGTAACATGGGAACTTTTTTTATCAACTGCCATAGCCCTCCCCCATCTTCTCCCCATTCCACCCACCATTACCCCTGGATCACATCTGCGCAGGTGGTGCCGCTGTGGGACCCACACAAATACCTGCAGCCGCACCACCCAGTGGCGGGTGCCATTAATTCTAATGGTATGTCACCCGCACTGGAAATCACAACTGTACTGGGAACCTCGGTTCCCCAGCGGGCTGCGATTTCCCAAGTAGTGCAGGGACTTCTTCCCTGTGTGTCCCGGGGCACGGGAGTCCATTCAAATGACTGGGCTCTCGTACCCGCACAATTCGCGCCCTGCATGAAAGCAAAGATGTGAAACGGGGGTAAGGGTCTGACCCAGGGGCGGACTGACAACTCATAGGGTCCCTGGGCAATAGGGGATCATGGGGCCTCTGTGTCCTTGCCCAAACTCAAAAAAGCCTATGAAAAAGGTACCAGGGGCATCTCATACTGACCCCGGGCCCTCGGGCAGTGCCCGGGTTTCCAAATGGTCAGTCCGCCCCTGGTCTGACCCCTGACTGACCTGTCTGCCCCATTATATTCTAATTCACCCTTCATCCTCAATCCCAGTTTAAATACTCCTCCAGCCATCCCATAAACCTCTCCCCCAGTACAATAGACAGGCTTTATGCAGATTTTTAATTATTATTATACAAGATTTATATAGTGCCAACAGTTTGCTCAGTGCTTTACAATGGAACGGGAGACAATACAGTTCAGTACAAGAGGGCTAGGAGGGCCCTGATCCTGGAAGCTTACAATCTAAGAGGGAGGGGCTAGTGGTACAAAAGGTAATATCTGTGGGGGATGGACTGATAGGAGGAATAGAAGATTCTGTTATTAGCTGAGGACAGGATAGGCTTCCCTGAAGAGATCGGTTTTCAGAGATCGCCTAAAAGTGAGCAGAGTAGGCGATAGTCTGATAAATTGGGTTAGAGAGTTCCAGAGGATGGGGGAGGCTCTGGAGAAGTCCTGGAGACGAGCACGGGAGGAAGAGACAAGGGAGGAGGTAGTGGGAAGAGCGGAGAGTACTTTTTGGGTGATACTTGGAGACCAGATTGGTGATGTAATTTGGGGCAGAGTTATCAATGGATTTATATGTTATTGTTAATGTTTTGAATTTTATCCGTTGTATCCAATGGGAAGCCAGTGGAGGGATTGGCAGAGAGGGGTGGAGGACACTGAATGGGGGCCAGTGGAGGGATTGGCAGAGAGGGATGGAGGACACTGAGTGGAGGCCAGTGGAGGGATTTGCAGAGAGGGGTGGAGGACACTGAGTGGAGGCCAGTGGAGGGATTGGCAGAGAGGGGTGGAGGACACTGAGTGGACGCCAGTGGAGGGATTGGCAGAGAGGGATGGAGGACACTGAGTGGAGGCCAGTGGAGGGATTGGCAGAGAGGGATGGAGGACACTAAATGGGAAGTCAGTGGAGGGATTGGCAGAGAGGCATGGAGGACACTGAATGGGAAGTCAGTGGAGGGATTGGCAGGTATGGAATGGTTGGTAAGGTAGATGAGTCTGGCAGCAACATTCGTGATAGACGGAAAAGGGGATAGCCTGCGATGAGGTCGGCCAATGAGGAGGGAGTTACAAAAGTCAAGGCGAGATATAACAAGGGAGTGAATAAGTTGCTTAGTGGTTTCAGAGGTTAGGAACGGGCGTATCTTGGAGATGTTGCGGAGGTTGGAGATGTTGCGGAGGTTGGAGATGTTGTGGAGGTGAAGTCTACAAGATTTGGACAGTGATTGGATTTGGGGCTGAAAGGACAGATGGGAGTCCAGGATTACACCTAGTACCCTGGCATGAGGGCATATTTTGTATGATATGCTTTATATAGGAAGACGCATATATACCTCGCAATTGTTGGTTCATTTCTGATTTCCTGTATCTTGCAGATTCGTTAATTTACTCCCAGAAATGATCTACGATATCAAGATTGCAGATAATACGATCAACAGTAGCAGCCAAGATATATCGGAATATCTTACCCAGAAAAGAGCATTGTGAGTGGATTCATGATTAATAACATTTCTAATTTTGAATAATTCCCAGGCCTAGTAGATATAGATATGAAGATAGATAGATAGATAGATAGATAGATAGATAGATAGATAGATAGATAATAGATAGATAATAGATAGATAGATAGATAGATAGATAATAGATAGATAGATAGATAGATAGATAGATAGATAGATAGATAGATAGATAGATAGATAGATAGATAGATAATAGATAGATGATAGATAGATAATAGATAGATAATAGATAGATATATAGATAGATAGAGGTGAGAGATGATAGAGATCAATCTTTTCACTGCTTGTATATCTCTTTTTGATGCTTATTCTCCCACCAGAACCAAACTACAAGTAACCTACAAAGGAGATAAATACACGATTAATCTGGACTTACTGGACTTTGGTGCAGCATACACAGCAGTACTGAGGGAGGTAAGTGACATTTTGACTTTGCGACCTTTCATGGAATCCTACAGCCCCATTATAGACAGCACAGTCCATTTTGTTTCCATATGGTGTTTTTATACACCACATCACCAAACATTTGTGGACACCTGACCATCTCACATATATTGTTGGACATCCATTCCAAAACCACAGCCCATAACTTTTTTTATAGGGTTGGGCTAGATGTTCCAGTCGAACATCAGCCGTTTCTGTGTTTGGCGAACTGAGCTCATACTATTCCCCCCCAGCCCGTGCCCCCTCCCCTGACTCCCCCATCAAGATCAATAATACAACCATCAGTCCCTCCCCTCATGCCAGGGTACTAGGTGTAATCCTAGACTCCCATCTGTCCTTTCAGCCCCAAATCCAATCATTGTCCAAATCTTGTAGACTTCACCTCCGCAACATCTCCAACCTCCGCAACATCTCCAACCTCCGCAACATCTCTAACCTCCGCAACATCTCCAACCTCCACAACATCTCCAACCTCCCTAACATCTCCAACCTCTACAACATCTCCAACATCTCCAACCTCTCCAACATCTGCAAGATACGCCCGTTCTTCGGAAACTACTAAGCAACGTATTCCCTCCCTGGTTATCTCTCGCCTTGACTATTGTAACTCCCTCCTCATTGGCCAACCTCATCGCAGGCTATCCCCTCTTCAGTCTATCATGAATGCTGCTGCCAGACTCATCCACCTTACTAATCGTTCCATATCTGCCATCCCTCTCTGCCAATCCCTCCACTGGCCTCCACCCCTCTCTGCCAATCCCTCCTCTGGCCTCCAACCCTCTCTGCCAATCCCTCCACTGTCCTCCATTCAGTGTCCTCCAGTCCTCTCTGCCAATCCCTCCACTGGCCTCCACCCCTCTCTGCCAATCGCTCCTCTGGTCTCCACCCCTCTCTGCCAATCCCTCCAATGGCCTCCACCCCTCTCTGCCAATCCCTCCACTGGCCTCCACCCCTCTCTGCCAATCCCTCCACTGAACTCCACCACTTTCCGCCAATCCCTCCAATGGCCTCCACCCCTCTCTGCCAATCCCTCAATGGCCTCCATCCCTCTCTACCAATCCCTCCACTCAGTGTCCTCTACCCCTCTCTGCAAATCCCTCCACTGGCCTCCACCTGTCTCTGCCAATCGTCCAACAAATAAAATTCAAAACATTAACAATCACATATAAAGCCATTTATAACTCTGCCCCAAATTAGATCACCAATCTTGTCTCCAAATATCAGCCAAACCGTCCTCTCTGCTCCTCCCACGACCTCCTGCTCTCTAGCTCCCTTGTCTCCTCCTCCCATGCTCGTCTCCAGGACTTCTCCAGAGGTTCTCCCATCCTCTGGAACTCTCTACCTTAATTTATCAGACTATCACCTACTCTGCCCACTTTTAGGCGATCTCTGAAAACCTCTCTCTTCAGGGAAGCCTATCCTGCCCTCAGCTAATTATTATTATTATACAGTATTTATAAAGCGCCAATAGTTCACTCAGCGATGTACATTACAATGGGGGACAGAACATGTGACAGAACAATACCAATACAATGCAAAACATGAGGGGATGGTGGCACAGGAGGAGATAGCTGTGGGGGATGGGGTGGTAGGAAGAGTGGAGGAGGTCGGCAAGTTAGCAGGAGGTGGGGTAGGCTTCCCTGAAGAGGTGGGTTTTCAGGGTGTGCCTAAAGGAGAGGAGAGTAGGTGATAATCTGATGGGTTGGGGCAGGGAGTTCCAGAGGATGGGTGACACCCTGGAGAAGTCCTGGAGGCGGGCATGGGAGGAGGAGACCAGGGAACTAGAGAGAAGGAGGTCTTGTGAGGAGCGGAGTGTGCGTGCTGGGCGGTACTTGGATATTAGGTCAGTGATGTAGTTCGGGGCAGTATGGTGGACAGCTTTGTACGTCAGTGTTAGGATTTTGAATTTGATCCATTGCGCAATCGGAAGCCAGTGGAGGGATTGGCAGAGGGGGGTGGAGGACACTGAGTGGAGGCCAGTGGAGGGATTGGCAGAGGGGGGTGGCGGAGACGGAGCGGTTGGAAAGGTGAATGAGTCTGGCAGCCGTATTCAGGATGGACTGAAGCGGGGATAGCCAGCGGCGAGGCAGGCCAGTGAGGAGGGAGTTGCAGTAGTCGAGTCGTGATATGATGAGGGAGTGGATGAGCTGTTTAGTGGTTTCTGGGGTTAGGAACGTGTGGATTTTGGCGATGTTGCGGTGGTGGAGTCTGCATGTTGCGGAGGTGGAGTCTGCATGTTGCGGAGGCGGAGTCTGCATGTTGCGGAGGTGGAGGCGGCACGACTTTGTTAAAGATTGGACTTGGGGCTGGAAGGATAGGTTGGAGTCCAGAATGACACCAAGTACTCTGGCCTCCGGGGCGGGTTTGATGGTGGCGTTGTTGGTTGTGATGGAGAAGTCAATGGGGGGTGGGGTCCGGGCTGGGGGGAAGACAAGAAACTCAGTTTTGGAGAGGTTCAGTTTAAGGAAGTGGAGTGACATCCAGTCTGATATGTCGCTCAGTAGGTGGGTGATTCGGGCTGAGACCGAGGAAGTGAGGTGGGGGGTTGAGAGATAGATTTGTGTGTCGTCGGCATAGAGGTGGTAGTTGAAGCCGTGGGAGTGTATGAGTTGGCCAAGGGAGGAGGTATAGATGGAGAAGAGAAGGGGCCCGAGGACAGAGCCTTGAGGGACCCCAACAGAGAGGGGGAGTGAGGGGGAGGTGGTAGCATTATAGGTAACGCTGAAGGAGCGTTGTGACAGGTAGGATGAGAGCCAGGAGAGAGCAGAATCTCTGAGTCCGAGGGAGTGTAGTTTTTTGAGGAGGAGGGGGTGGTGGACTGTGTCGAAGGCCGCAGAGAGGTCAAGGAGTAGGAGCACTGAATAGTGGCCATTGGCTTTGGCGATTAGAAGGTTGTTGGAGAGTTTGAGTAAGGCGGTTTCGGTGGAGTGTAGGGGGCGGAAGCCAGACTGTAGGGGATCGAGGAGGTTGTTGTCATTGAAGTGAGAGCATAGGTGGGTGTAGACGAGGTGCTCGAGGAGTTTGGATGTAAATGCGAGCAGGGAGATGGGTCTGAGATTGTTCGGGTCATTGGGGTCCAGGGAGGGCTTTTTAAGTATGGGGGTGATGAGTGCATGTTTCAGAGGGGAGGGGAAAGTGCCGGAGGAGAGGGAGAGATTGAAGATGTGGGTGAGGGAGTGTAGGATGGAGGGGGAGGGAGGTCTTAGGAGTTGTGAGGGGATAGGGTCGAGGGGATAGGGTCGAGGGGGCAGGTGGTGAGGCGGGCATCAGAGAGGATCTTGGAGACTTCCTCGATGGTAGTAGGGTCAAAGGTGCGGAGTGTTGGGGGAGCTTCAGTATGAGGAATGTAGGGTGGGGTGGAAGTGGAGGTCAGAGCAGTGGTGGGGCCGTGGGAGAGGGGTGATGAGGGGGTAGTTGAGTGAGGGGGAATGGGGTTGGAGGGAGTTTGAGCAGCGACAAAGTCCCTGCGGGTTATGTCGAGGGGGAGGGGGGATGAGGGGGTAGCTGTGTGAGAGGGGACGGGTTGAGAGGGCATGTGAGTTGCGGCGATGTCCTTGCGAATTGTGTCAATCTTGTTTTTGAAGTGATTGGCAATCTAAAGGACGGTGAGTGAGGTGCTGGGTGGAGGTGGGGGTGGAGAGAGTAGAGAGTTAAAGGTGGAGAAGAGTCGGCAAGGATTGGAGGAGAGGGCCTTGATGAGGGTCAGGAAGTAGGCTTGTTTGGCGGCGTGGAGGGAGGAGGTGTAGGTGTGGAAGGCAGATTTGTAGTGGGTGAAGGCTTGTTGGGATTTGGTTTTGCGCCATAGTCAGCTAATAATAGAATCTTCTATTCCTCCTACCAGTCCATCCCCCACAGTTATTACCTTTTGTGCCACCAGCCCCTCCCTCTTAGATTGTAAGCTCCCAGGATCAGGGCCCTCCTAACCCTCTTGTATTGAACTGTATTGTTGCTGTATTGACTCCCTTTATATTGTAAAGCGCTGAGCAAACTGTTGGTGATATAAATCCTTCGGCGGGATAGCATATCTCTCTGTATTTCTGCACAGCAGCTGGAGGGCTATGCTGGGACGTGTAGCTTGGCTGGAGGGCTATGCTGGGACTTGTAGCTTGGAAGGAGGGCTATGTTGGGACTTGTAGCTTGGCTGTAGGACTATGCTGGGACTTGTAGCTTGGGTGGAGGGCTGTGCTGGGACTTGTAGCTTGGCTGGAGGGCTATGCTGGGACTTGTAGCTTGGCTGGAGGGCTGTGCTGGGACTTGTAGCTTGGCTGTAGGGCTATGCTGGGACTTGCAGCTTGGCTGGAGGTTGAGGGACCCAGTTTTCCTCCAGATGGCTGGTTCTGATCTCAACCTTCAGCTAGAATAGTCCAGAATGATGCTTGCACCGTTTATCTCTTTACTGCCAAGATATTCAGGCCTAGTATAGCTGCATTTGTCGTAATAAAAATATCTAAGCTTCCCTTCTACATGACCTTTACATTGTGCTTTAAGGACATTTTAGGCTTTGACTTGATACATTGTTTTCGGTAATATCCTGCTCAGGTCAGACATGAAGTACAGAATTGCTACTACCAGTGTTTAGAGATCTAACCATTTCCAACAATTAGAATCTGCAGAATGGTCCTAAATACTCGCCAACATTCCAGTCTTGGTTCCCGGGACACAGCCCCGCCCACAGCCTGCCTTAGGCCCACCCACTGGTTGGGTAGTATTGCCTACTCATTGGATTGGACCCACCCATACCCTGCCTCTAATTATGCGGGGGCTATCCACACAGAGCCCCCCAATCACCCTAATGAGTCATTTATCAGGGTAATATTGTGATTCCGGGACATGGCCCAGGACACATCATTATTTGGACTGCGGTGCAAGGAGTGGGACAGTCCCAGTTGGTGGGACAGTTGGCATCCATGATCTTTTTTTTCTCTTACAAATGAAATCTTTAATAGCTCAGCATCAGCTGCTGCCCGTTTCTCTCTCACATGTGAACGTTTCTACACAGGTGGATGAAACCAGTAAAGTCATAAAAGCCTACAAGGTGGAGGACATCGATGCCAACAGCATGCATGTGGCATGGCAGATCCCGCAATACTTCCTGATCAGTGCCGGAGAGGTCATGTTCTCAGTCACCGGCTTGGACTTCTCCTATGCCCAGGTAACAACTGACCCTGAGATAAGAAGTCTCACCCTTCACCCTGCTGGAAGGTACACAAGGGGTCACTTCACCCAGAACTGATGATTCAATGTTTGGTGGATGCTGGAGTGTTAAACCACCAGACAGGAGCCCATACAGAGAAGGGCGACCAGACTGATACGAGGCATGGAGGAGATCAGCTATGAGGAGGGATTAGAGGAACTGAATGTATTCTCTACTGAGAAGAGGAGATTAAGGGGGGATATGATCACCATGTATAATACATAAGGGGGGATATGATCTCCATGTATAATACATAAGGGGGGGGATATGATCTCCATGTATAATACATAAGGGGGGGATATGATCTCCATGTATAATACATAAGGGGGGGGATATGATCACCATGTATAATACATAAGGGGGGGGATATGATCTCCATGTATAATACATAAGGGGGGATATGATCTCCATGTATAATACATAAGGGGGGGATATGATCTCCATGTATAATACATAAGGGGGGGATATGATCACCATGTATAATACATAAGGGGGGGATATGATCTCCATGTATAATACATAAGGGGGGATATGATCTCCATGTATAATACATAAGGGGGGGATATGATCTCCATGTATAATACATAAGGGGGGATATGATCTCCATGTATAATACATAAGGGGGGATATGATCTCCATGTATAATACATAAGGGGGGGATATGATCTCCATGTATAATACATAAGGGGGGATATGATCTCCATGTATAATACATAAGGGGTGATATGATCTCCATGTATAATACATAAGGGGGGATATGATCTCCATGTATAATACATAAGGGGGGATATGATCTCCATGTATAATACATAAGGGGGGATATGATCTCCATGTATAATACATAAGGGGGGGATATGATCTCCATGTATAATACATAATGGGGATATGATCTCCATGTATATTACATAAGGGGGGGATATGATCTCCATGTATAATACATAAGGGATGATATGATCTTCATGTATAAAACATAAGGGGGGGATATGATCTCCATGTATAATACATAAGGGGGATATGATCTCCATGTATATTACATAAGGGGGGGGATATGATCTCCATGTATAATACATAAGGGGGGATATGATCTCCATGTATAATACATAAGGGGGGATATGATCTCCATGTATAATACATAAGGGGGGGATATGATCTCCATGTATAATACATAAGGAGGGGGATATGATCTCCATGTATAATACATAAGCGGGATATGATCTCCATGTATAATACATAAGGGGGGGGATATGATCTCCATGTATAATACATAAGGGGGGGATATGATCTCCATGTATAATACATAAGGGGGGGATATGATCTCCATGTATATTACATAAGGGGGGGATATGATCTCCATGTATAATACATAAGGGGGGATATGATCTCCATGTATAATACATAAGGGGGATATGATCTCCATGTATAATACATAAGGGGGGATATGATCTCCATGTATAATACATAAGGGGGATATGATCTCCATGTATAATACATAAGGGGGGATATGATCTCCATGTATAATACATAAGGGGGATATGATCTCCATGTATAATACATAAGGGGGATATGATCTCCATGTATAATACATAAGGGTGGATATGATCTCCATGTATAATACATAAGGGGGATATGATCTCCATGTATAATACATAAGGGGGATATGATCTCCATGTATAATACATAAGGGGGGATATGATCACCATGTATAATACATAAGGGGGATATGATCTCCATGTATAATACATAAGGGGGGATATGATCTCCATGTATAATACATAAGGGGGATATGATCTCCATGTATAATACATAAGGGGGGATATGATCACCATATATAATACATAAGGGGGATATGATCTCCATGTATAATACATAAGGGGGATATGATCTCCATGTATAATACATAAGGGGGATATGATCTCCATGTATAATACATAAGGGGGGGATATGATCTCCATGTATAATACATAAGGGGGGGATATGATCTCCATGTATAATACATAAGGGGGGGATATGATCTCCATGTATAATACATAAGGGGGGATATGATCTCCATGTATAATACATAAGGGGGGATATGATCTCCATGTATAATACATAAGGGGGATATGATCTCCATGTATAATACATAAGGGGGGATATGATCACCATGGATAAATACATAAGGGGGGATATGATCTCCATGTATAATACATAAGGGGGGATATGATCTCCATGTATAATACATAAGGGGGGGATATGATCTCCATGTATAATACATAAGGGGGGATATGATCTCCATGTATAATACATAAGGGGGATATGATCTCCATGTATAATACATAAGGGGAGGGATATGATCTCCATGTATAATACATAAGGGGGGATATGATCACCATGTATAATACATAAGGGGGGATATGATCTCCATGTATAATACATAAGGGGGGGGGATATGATCACCATGTATAATACATAAGGGGGGATATGATCTCCATGTATAATACATAAGGGGGGATATGATCTCCATGTATAATACATAAGGGGGGGGATATGATCTCCATGTATAATACATAAGGGGGGGATATGATCACCATGTATAATACATAAGGGGGGATATGATCACCATGTATAATACATAAGGGGGGGATATGATCTCCATGTACAATACATAAGGGGGGATATGATCACCATGTATAATACATAAGGAGGGATATGATCTCCATGTATAATACATAAGGGGGATATGATCTCCATGTATAATACATAAGGGGGGATATGATCTCCATGTATAATACATAAGGGGGATATGATCTCCATGTATAATACATAAGGGGGGATATGATCTCCATGTATAATACATAAGGGGGGGATATGATCTCCATGTATAATACATAAGGGGGTATATGATCTCCATGTATAATACACAAGGGGGTATATGATCTCCATGTATAATACATAAGGGGGATATGATCTCCATGTATAATACATAAGGGGGATATGATCTCCATGTATAATACATAAGGGGGATATGATCTCCATGTATAATACATAAGGGGGATATGATCTCCATGTATAATACATAAGGGAGGATATGATCTCCATGTATAATACATAATGGGGGGATATGATCTCCATGTATAATACATAAGGGGGGGATATGATCTCCATGTATAATACATAAGGGGGGATATGATCTCCATGTATAATACATAAGGGGGATATGATCTCCATGTATAATACATAATGGGGGGATATGATCTCCATGTATAATACATAAGGGGGGATATGATCACCATGTATAATACATAAGGGGGGGGATATAATCACCATGTATAATACATAAGGGGGATATGATCACCATGTATAATACATAAGGGGGGGATATGATCTCCATGTACAATACATAAGGGGGGATATGATCACCATGTACAATACATAAGGGGGGATATGATCTCCATGTATAATACATAAGGGGGATATGATCTCCATGTATAATACATAAGGGGGGATATGATCTCCATGTATAATACATAAGGGGGATATGATCTCCATGTATAATACATAAGGGGGATATGATCTCCATGTATAATACATAAGGGGGGATATGATCTCCATGTATAATACATAAGGGGGATATGATCTCCATGTATAATACATAAGGGGGGATATGATCACCATGTATAATACATAAGGGGGATATGATCTCCATGTATAATACATAAGGGGGGGATATGATCTCCATGTATAATACATAAGGGGGGATATGATCTCCATGTATAATACAAAAGGGGGGATATGATCACCATGTATAATACATAAGGGGGGATATGATCTCCATGTATAATACATAAGGGGGGATATGATCTCCATGTATAATACATAAGGGGGGATATGATCACCATGTATAATACATAAGGGGGGATATGATCACCATGTATAATACATAAGGGGGGATATGATCTCCATGTATAATACATAAGGGGGGATATGATCTCCATGTATAATACATAAGGGGGGATATGATCTCCATGTATAATACATAAGGGGGATATGATCTCCATGTATAATACATAAGGGGGGATATGATCTCCATGTATAATACATAAGGGGGGGATATGATCTCCATGTATAATACATAAGGGGGGATATGATCTCCATGTATAATACATAAGGGGGATATGATCTCCATGTATAATACATAAGGGGGATATGATCTCCATGTATAATACATAAGGGGGATATGATCTCCATGTATAATACATAAGGGGGGGATATGATCTCCATGTATAATACATAAGGGGGGGGATATGATCACCATGTATAATACATAAGGGGGGGGATATGATCTCCATGTATAATACATAAGGGGGGATATGATCTCCATGTATAATACATAAGGGGGGGATATGATCTCCATGTATAATACATAAGGGGGGGATATGATCACCATGTATAATACATAAGGGGGGGGATATGATCTCCATGTATAATACATAAGGGGGGATATGATCTCCATGTATAATACATAAGGGGGGGATATGATCTCCATGTATAATACATAAGGGGGGATATGATCTCCATGTATAATACATAAGGGGGGATATGATCTCCATGTATAATACATAAGGGGGGGATATGATCTCCATGTATAATACATAAGGGGGGATATGATCTCCATGTATAATACATAAGGGGTGATATGATCTCCATGTATAATACATAAGGGGGGATATGATCTCCATGTATAATACATAAGGGGGGATATGATCTCCATGTATAATACATAAGGGGGGATATGATCTCCATGTATAATACATAAGGGGGGGATATGATCTCCATGTATAATACATAATGGGGATATGATCTCCATGTATATTACATAAGGGGGGGATATGATCTCCATGTATAATACATAAGGGATGATATGATCTTCATGTATAAAACATAAGGGGGGGATATGATCTCCATGTATAATACATAAGGGGGATATGATCTCCATGTATATTACATAAGGGGGGGGATATGATCTCCATGTATAATACATAAGGGGGGATATGATCTCCATGTATAATACATAAGGGGGGATATGATCTCCATGTATAATACATAAGGGGGGGATATGATCTCCATGTATAATACATAAGGAGGGGGATATGATCTCCATGTATAATACATAAGCGGGATATGATCTCCATGTATAATACATAAGGGGGGGGATATGATCTCCATGTATAATACATAAGGGGGGGATATGATCTCCATGTATAATACATAAGGGGGGGATATGATCTCCATGTATATTACATAAGGGGGGGATATGATCTCCATGTATAATACATAAGGGGGGATATGATCTCCATGTATAATACATAAGGGGGATATGATCTCCATGTATAATACATAAGGGGGGATATGATCTCCATGTATAATACATAAGGGGGATATGATCTCCATGTATAATACATAAGGGGGGATATGATCTCCATGTATAATACATAAGGGGGATATGATCTCCATGTATAATACATAAGGGGGATATGATCTCCATGTATAATACATAAGGGTGGATATGATCTCCATGTATAATACATAAGGGGGATATGATCTCCATGTATAATACATAAGGGGGATATGATCTCCATGTATAATACATAAGGGGGGATATGATCACCATGTATAATACATAAGGGGGATATGATCTCCATGTATAATACATAAGGGGGGATATGATCTCCATGTATAATACATAAGGGGGATATGATCTCCATGTATAATACATAAGGGGGGATATGATCACCATGTATAATACATAAGGGGGATATGATCTCCATGTATAATACATAAGGGGGATATGATCTCCATGTATAATACATAAGGGGGATATGATCTCCATGTATAATACATAAGGGGGGGATATGATCTCCATGTATAATACATAAGGGGGGGATATGATCTCCATGTATAATACATAAGGGGGGGATATGATCTCCATGTATAATACATAAGGGGGGATATGATCTCCATGTATAATACATAAGGGGGGATATGATCTCCATGTATAATACATAAGGGGGATATGATCTCCATGTATAATACATAAGGGGGGATATGATCACCATGGATAAATACATAAGGGGGGATATGATCTCCATGTATAATACATAAGGGGGGATATGATCTCCATGTATAATACATAAGGGGGGGATATGATCTCCATGTATAATACATAAGGGGGGATATGATCTCCATGTATAATACATAAGGGGGATATGATCTCCATGTATAATACATAAGGGGAGGGATATGATCTCCATGTATAATACATAAGGGGGGATATGATCACCATGTATAATACATAAGGGGGGATATGATCTCCATGTATAATACATAAGGGGGGGGGGATATGATCACCATGTATAATACATAAGGGGGGATATGATCTCCATGTATAATACATAAGGGGGGATATGATCTCCATGTATAATACATAAGGGGGGGGATATGATCTCCATGTATAATACATAAGGGGGGGATATGATCACCATGTATAATACATAAGGGGGGATATGATCACCATGTATAATACATAAGGGGGGGATATGATCTCCATGTACAATACATAAGGGGGGATATGATCACCATGTATAATACATAAGGAGGGATATGATCTCCATGTATAATACATAAGGGGGGATATGATCTCCATGTATAATACATAAGGGGGATATGATCTCCATGTATAATACATAAGGGGGGATATGATCTCCATGTATAATACATAAGGGGGGGATATGATCTCCATGTATAATACATAAGGGGGTATATGATCTCCATGTATAATACACAAGGGGGTATATGATCTCCATGTATAATACATAAGGGGGATATGATCTCCATGTATAATACATAAGGGGGATATGATCTCCATGTATAATACATAAGGGGGATATGATCTCCATGTATAATACATAAGGGGGATATGATCTCCATGTATAATACATAAGGGAGGATATGATCTCCATGTATAATACATAATGGGGGGATATGATCTCCATGTATAATACATAAGGGGGGGATATGATCTCCATGTATAATACATAAGGGGGGATATGATCTCCATGTATAATACATAAGGGGGATATGATCTCCATGTATAATACATAATGGGGGGATATGATCTCCATGTATAATACATAAGGGGGGATATGATCACCATGTATAATACATAAGGGGGGGGATATAATCACCATGTATAATACATAAGGGGGATATGATCACCATGTATAATACATAAGGGGGGGATATGATCTCCATGTACAATACATAAGGGGGGATATGATCACCATGTACAATACATAAGGGGGGATATGATCTCCATGTATAATACATAAGGGGGATATGATCTCCATGTATAATACATAAGGGGGGATATGATCACCATGTACAATACATAAGGGGGATATGATCTCCATGTATAATACATAAGGGGGATATGATCTCCATGTATAATACATAAGGGGGGATATGATCTCCATGTATAATACATAAGGGGGATATGATCTCCATGTATAATACATAAGGGGGGATATGATCACCATGTATAATACATAAGGGGGATATGATCTCCATGTATAATACATAAGGGGGGGATATGATCTCCATGTATAATACATAAGGGGGGATATGATCTCCATGTATAATACAAAAGGGGGGATATGATCACCATGTATAATACATAAGGGGGGATATGATCTCCATGTATAATACATAAGGGGGGATATGATCTCCATGTATAATACATAAGGGGGGATATGATCACCATGTATAATACATAAGGGGGGATATGATCACCATGTATAATACATAAGGGGGGATATGATCTCCATGTATAATACATAAGGGGGGATATGATCTCCATGTATAATACATAAGGGAGGATATGATCTCCATGTATAATACATAAGGGGGATATGATCTCCATGTATAATACATAAGGGGGGATATGATCTCCATGTATAATACATAAGGGGGGGATATGATCTCCATGTATAATACATAAGGGGGGATATGATCTCCATGTATAATACATAAGGGGGATATGATCTCCATGTATAATACATAAGGGGGATATGATCTCCATGTATAATACATAAGGGGGGATATGATCTCCATGTATAATACATAAGGGGGATATGATCTCCATGTATAATACATAAGGGGGGGATATGATCTCCATGTATAATACATAAGGGGGGATATGATTTCCATGTATAAATACATCAGTGGTTCATATAGTGAACTCGGTGTAGAGTTATTCCCCCTGAGGTCATCACAGAGGACAAGGGGGCGCTCTTTACGTCTGGAGGAAAAGAAATGTAAGCTCCAAACACAGAAAGGTTTCTTCACAGTAAGAGCTGAGAATGTGGAATAGACTCCCTCCAGAGTTGGCTGTGGCCAGCCCAGTGGATTGCTGTAGGAAAGTCCTGGATTCTTTCTTGGATACACAGAATATAACTGGATATAACATTTATAGGGAAAGTTGATCCAGGGAATATCCGATTGCCTCTCGGGGGATCAGGAAGGAATTTTTTCCCCTGCAGGAGCTTTGCTGGGTTTTTTTTTGCCTTCCTCTGGATCCAGTGTGGGTGTAGGATTATAACTTGTTTTTTATATTTTGTTTTTTTTATGGTTGAACTGGATGGACTTTTGTCTTTTTTCAGGCAGACTAACTATGTAACTATGTAACTATGTAACTATATACAACTGTGAAAGACTGAGAAGGCTGGAGGTCAGATTTTAGATTAGAGTTAGCCTTAGTTGGTGAAGTGAAGGGCTAGGGGTGAAGGATTAAGTGTTGTGGGCTTTCTTTGTTTTGGCTAGGGTTCCCCTTTAAGGGTGTAGTTTGTGGTTCCCTACTCCTGTAGCCACCATCGAATATATATATTATATGAAGGAATAGGTAAAGCCAGCAAGGTCAGATTAGATTCTTAGCACCGAAGGTGGTAAATGTTGACTTGTGACCGGTCCTCTTTGTGTCTCCCAGGCTCCAACCAGCATGAAGTCCGTCCTCCAGGCCGGGTGGCTGCTCACTGTGGCTTTCGGCAACGTCATCGTGCTGATCGTGTCTGAGGCCGGATCCATGGAACAGGTAACGTTTATCAATGAATTCTCAACTGGGACACAAATGTACTAATATATGGATACAGTTTTCCCGTTGGAGGCCTCCATCTTGTTCCGTTCATTAATTTTCTATGGCAATAAACCTTCCTGGTGGCGGATGTGCGGTGCAAATGCCAATGTCCTGCTAATGAGGATTTGATGCTAAAATTCTCATGTGTGCGTCGTCCAATCTGCAGGCAATTAGCCACAATGTTGTCTATTTCAAAACGGTGAATGTTTACCGATCAGAGTTGTAATGTAATACCATAACCGGGATTTCTCGCTAAAGCGATTTTCCAATAATACCATGAAACATCTGTCCCGCTGCCCACTCCTTGATTCCTAGCTCTCCTGCAGCACAAAATCTCCCTCCTCCCCCCTAATCCCCCCCCCCTACAAATCACCTCTCTTAGCACAAATACATCCTTCAAATCACCTCTCCTAGCACAAATCTCCAAATCCCCCCTTTCCCCTCCCAGCACAAATCCTCCACCATATTTCCCTCCCAGCACAAATCCTCCACCATATTCCCCTCCCAGCACAAATCCTCCACCATATTCCCCTCCCAGCACAAATCCTCCCCCATATTCCCCTCCCAGCGCAAATCCTCCCCATATTTCCCTCCCAGCACAAATCCTCCCCCATATTCCCCTCCCAGCACAAATCCTCCACCATATTCCCCTCCCAGCACAAATCCTCCCCCATATTCCCCTCCCAGCACAAATCCTCCACCATATTCCCCTCCCAGCACAAATCCTCCACCATATTCCCCTCCCAGCGCAAATCCTCTACCATATTCCCCTCCCAACGCAAATCCTCCACCATATTCCCCTCCCAGCGCGAATCCTCCACCATATTCCCCTCCCAGCGCAAATCCTCCCCCATATTTCCCTCCCAGCACAAATCCTCCCCCATATTCCCCTCCCAGCACAAATCCTCCCCCCATATTCCGCTCCCAGCACAAATCCCTCCTCAAATTCCCCTCCTATCTTAAATCCTCCTTGCTAATCCCTATTCCCAATTTAAATTCTTTTCACACAAATCCCCCCCCCCCACCAATCCCCCTTCCCAGCACAATAATCCCCTCCCCCAATACACCCTCCCCCATTTATCCTGTTCCTTCTCCAATTTCTCCCTCCTAGTTCGTTCTAATTCCCCCCCCCCCATATTACCCTCCAAGCACAAATCCTTCCCCATATTTCCCTCCAAGCACAAATCCTTAACCAAATTCCCCTCCTAGCATAAATCCCCCCTGCTTATCCTTATTCCCAACTCAAATTCTTTTCACACAAATCCCCCCCCCCATCAATCACCCTTCCCAGCACAATAACTCCCTCCCCCAATACACCCTCCCCACTTATCCTGTTCCCCCTCCAATTCCTCCCTCCTAGTTCTAATCCCCCCCTTATTGCCCCCCCCAGCACAAATCCTCCCCCCATATTCCCTTCCTAGCATAAATCCCCCCTGCTAATCCCTATTCCCAACTCAAATTCTCTTCCCACAAATCCCCCCCCCCCATCACCCTTTTCAGCACAATAACCCACTCCCCCAATACAACCTCCTCCACTTATCCTGTTCCCCCTCCAATTCCCCCTCCTAGTTCTAACACCCCCCCCTTATTCCCCTCCCAGCACAAATCCTCTCTCCAAATTCCCCTCCTGACACAAATCCCTCCTGCAAATCCCCCTTCCCAACTCAAATACCCTTCGCAGCACAATAACCCCCTCCACCAATTCATCTTCCCCCACCCCACTTATCCTGCTCCTCCTCCAATTCCTCCCTCCTTGTTATAATCCAACCCCCCTCCAGATCCCCCTCCTAACATAAATTCTCTCCCTTTAAATCTACTCTCCTATCAAAAATGCTTACCACCATCCCCCTACCAGCACAACCCCCCCACACACACACACAAATCCCCCCTCCTTGCACATATCCTCTTCCTCCCTATATTCCAGCACAAAACTCCCCCCCCAATTATGCCCATGAACATTAATTCCTCCAAAGCCCCCCATCTTTCACTAATCCCCCCCTCCAAATCCCCCCGTCTATCGCTAAACCCCCCCCCTCCAAATTCCCCCTTCTGTCACTAATACTCCCTCCCCCCCATCCAAATCCCCCTTTCTATCACTAATACTCCCCCCCCCTCCTGGCACAAATACTCATTTCCTCAGAGATTTCCTCTCATTTCCTGTTGTGTCTCCTGGATACTTGTATGTCTCCTGCAATGTGGAATTCTGAATTTGTATATATTAATCAGCTGACCATCTTTCTCTTCCCTCGCAGTGGGCGGAGTTTATCCTGTTTGGCGCACTCCTGGTCGCTGTCTCCATCATCTTCTCCATCATGGGATACTTCTTTGTTCCGGTGGACCCCAATGACCTTAAAGAAGAGGACGACGGAGGTGATGATCTCAAGAAGCCAATACCCGACTTCTACGAGACCGGCATAGACAACATGGAGGAGAAGAAGACGAAGATCTAAAATGCAGAAAATAAGCTAAATGTCAAAAACATGTTTTTTTCGAAAACTTTCTACTATAAATCCGCAATTCTGCTTCCTGAGCCTCTCTCCGGACTGGACACCTCCTGACCAGCCACATATGTTTTCAGGGGTCACCACCATCCCTTCATCCTTCCTGACAGAGAACTTCATCTTTCAGCCCTGATGGACACCGAGCTATGAGCCAATGGAAGCTGTACATGAAATCAGCTCATTTTAGTGATCCTCACAAGGGGGCGCTACACAGGGAGGCCCAGACCCCGTGAGGGCTGCTTGTGAGTTGCCCACAGGGCCCCCCCACCAGAACTCCCTGTATAGCCTGTATACATATAGCCTGTAGACAGGCCCTCTGAGCCACCCTCCTGCTCAATCTCAGCAAGAAGTGCCAAGGTCTCCATGTTGATGGGGGTTCCCACCTACAGTCTCACATGATGTCATCTGGTGATACTGGGCTTTGCTTGACATGTCAGGTACATGATCAGTGATGGGTGGAGGGTACAGGGTTCAAATTTGTGGGGGGGTCTGTTTGATGATGGAGGTGGGCACAGCCTGCAGTAGGCCAGTAATATTAGGAATAATGGGAGGCCAGGGAGAGGCCTGACCCCTACACTGCGTACGCAACACACACCTGACCCCTGCACTCTCTACATTACACATACCTGATCCCCGCATGCTCTGTGTTATCTACTGCTGACACCTGCACTCTGTACCTTGCACACACCTGACCCCTACGCTACGTACGCAACACACACCTGACCCCTGCACTCTCTACATTATACATACCTGATCCCCACATACTCTGTGTTATCTACTGCTGACACCTGCACTCTGTACATTGCACACACCTGACCCCTACGCTACGTACGCAACACACACCTGACCCCTGCACTCTCTACATTATACATACCTGATCCCCACATACTCTGTGTTATCTACTGCTGACACCTGCACTCTGTACATTGCACACACCTGACCTCTGCACTACCTACGCAACACAAACCTGACCCCTGCACTCTCTACATTAAACATACCTGATCCCCACATACTCTGTGTTATCTACTGCTGACACCTGCACTCTGTATATTGCACATACCTGACCCCTATATCCTGTGTGTTACACACTCCTGACCCCTGCACTCTGTACTTTGCACACATTTCATATTCTTGACCACTGTACGTTACAAACTCCTGACCCCTGCACTCTGTACATTGAACACATTTCACCACCGCAGGCTGTACATTATCTGCTCCTGACCCTTACACTTGATACATTACATACTCCTGACCCCTGCACTCTCTTCATTACCCACTCTTGACACCTGCACTCAATACATTACATACTTCTGACCCCAGCATTCTGTACATTACATACTCCTGACCCCTGCATTTTGTACATTACCCACTCCTGATCCCTGCACTCATTACATTACATACTTCTTACCCCTGCACTCTGTACATTACATACTCCTGCACACTGTATATTACATACTACTGACTCCTGCACTCTGTGCATTACCCACTCCTGACCCTTGTACTCTGTAAAGTACCCACTCCTGACCCTTGCATTCTGTACATTACATACTATTAACCCCTGCACTCTGTACATTACATACTCCTGACCCCTGCACACTGTACATTACATACTCCTGATCCCTGCACTCTGTATATTACCCATTCCTGACTCCTACACTCTGTACATTACACACAACTGAACCATGCATGCTGTGTGTTAAATGCTCCTGACCACTGCACTCTATACAGTACATAATCCTGACCCCTGCACACTGTACATTACATACTCCTGACCCCTGCTCTCTATATATTACCCACTCCTGACCCCTGCACTCTGTACAGTACCCACTTCTGACCCCTACACACTGTACATTATATATTCCTGACCCCTGCAGTTTGTACATTACATACTCCTGACCCCTACATCACATTCCTCTGACATCTACCCTCAATTTTTAAGCACTGTCCCCTGAGCAATTTCGGCCCTCTGCCTCATTCTACTCTGCATGGCCAAGAGAAGGTGAACCTGTCAGGTGGGCTGTACGGGGCCCCATGACTTCTAACAGGGGCCCTGTACATAGCAGACAAACATTACTATATAGACGGAAGATCATTGGTCAGGCCGCCTGGATAAAAACGTTTCATTTCAGAAAGGCTCGGCCTACAATGATTCGCCTGCATATATCATACATTTCAGGGTAAAATCTGCTGCTCTGTAGCGCCCCCTCCCGAGGATCACTGAACTGGGCTGATGTTGTTTGATTCGATGATTGCACTGACATTGATTTCTTCCATATAAGTGAATTAGAAGAAGAAAACGGCCGCGTCTCCCATCACACGGAGGAGGTTGTGCGCTATTCTGTGTTCATTCCTTTGGAAGCTGCGAATCGAACGTAATGCACTTTATCAGCCAATCTGCGTTGTGAAATCTGTCCACGTGGGACCAATTATCTCGTTCTATCGTATCTGCTGTCATGTCAAATCATGGACATTGTCAAGAAATAAAAGAAATTTGTTTATTGTTTATAAATAAAAAAAAATATATAAACTGCTTTCAAATACAAGAAGCGGCAAAACGATTTTGCAACTGACTCCTGACCTCTGCACTCTGTTCATTGCCCACTCCTGACCCCTGCACTCTGTTCATTACCCACCCCTGACCCATGCACTCTGTTCATTACCCACCCCTGACACCTACACTCAATACATTACATACTTCTGACCCCTGCATTCTGTGTATTACCCATTCCTGACCCTTGCACTCTGTACAATGCAAACTTTTAACCCCTGCACTCTATACATTACATACTCCTGCACATTGTATATTACATATTACTGACTCCTGCACTCTGTGTATTACCCGCTCCTGACCCCCGTACTATGTACATTACCCACTCCTGACCCTTGCACTCTGTACAATACATACTTCTGACCCCTGCATTCTGTGTATTACCCACTCCTGACCCTTGCACTCTGTACATTACATACTCCTGCACTCTGTGTATTACCCTCTCCTGACCCCTGCACTCTGTTCATTACCCACTCCTGACCCCTGCACTCTGTTCATTACCCACTCCTGACCCTTGCACTCAATACATTACATACTTCTGACCCCTGCATTCTGTATATTACCCCCTCCTGACCCTTGCACTCTGTACAATGCATACTTTTAACCCCTGCACTCTATACATTACTCCTGCACTCTGTGTATTACCCACTCCTGACCCCTGTACTATGTACATTACCCACTCCTGACCCTTGCACTCTGTAAAAATACTTTTAACCCATGCACTCTGTACATTACACACTCTTGACACCTGCACTCAATACATTACATACTTCTGACCCCTGCATTCTGTGTATTACCCACTCCTGACCCTTGCACTCTGTATAATGCATACTTTTAACCATTACATACTCCTTACCTCTGCACAATGTACAATACATACTCCTGAACCCTGAGCTCTGTGCATTACATACTCCTGACCCCTGCGCACTGTACATTACATACTCCTGACCCCTGCACTCTGTAAATTACATACTCCTGACCCCTGCGCTGTGTACATTACATACTCCTGACCCCTGCACTCTGTACATTACATACTCCTGACCCCTGTGCTCTGTGCATTACATACTCCTGACCCCTGTGCTCTATATATTACCCATGCCTGACCCCTGCACTCTGTAGATGACACATTCCTGATCCCTGTGCTCTATATATTACCCATGCCTGACCCCTGCACTCTGTAGATGACACATTCCTGACCCCTGCACTCAGTAGATGACACATTCCTGATCCCTGCACTCTGTACATTACCCATAAACTGCTTTCAAATACAAGAAGCCGAAGAACAAATTTGCAAAGTAATGATTTGTTGACGATTCATCCAATCATCTGCCAATCGTAGGCTAGGTTCAACACCTGCGGGTACCACCTGTCTCACCTGTCCTCCAATAAAACTAATGCTGTGCACCTCCTTGTCCTGGTATCAGTGGGAGTAAACAATGCTTCCTTGTTATAGTGGGAGGAGAAAGCACCCTGTCAATGGTGTCAGCGGGAGGAATAGTGCCCCATCATTGGTGTCAGGGGGAGGAATAGTGTCCCATCATTGGTGTCAGTGGGAGGAATAGTGCCCCATCATTGGTGTCAGTGGGGGGAATAGTGCCCCATCATTGGTGTCAGTGGGGGGAATAGTGCCCCATCATTGGTGTCAGTGGGAGAAATAGTGCCCCATCATTGGTGTCAGTGAGAGGAATAGTGCCCCATCATTGGTGTCAGTGGGAGGAATAGTGCCCCATCATTGGTGTCAGTGGGAGGAATAGTGCCCCATCATTGGTGTCAGTGGGGGGAATAGTGCCCCATCATTGGTGTCAGTGGGAGGAATAGTGCCCCATCATTGGTGTATTTGAGAGGAATAGTGCCCCATCACTGGTGTCAGTGGGAGGAATAGTGCCCTATCATTGGTGTCAGTGGGAGGAATAGTTCCCCATCATTGGTATCAGTGGAGGAATAGTGCCCCATCATTGGTGTCAGTGGGAGGAATAGTGTCCCATCATTGGTGTCAGTGGAGGAATAGTGCCCCATCATTGGTGTCAGTGGGAGGAATAGTGCCCCATCATTGGTGTCAGTGGGAGGAATAGTGTCCCATCATTGGTGTCAGTGGGAGGAATAGTGCCCCATCATTGGTATCAGTGGAGGAATAGTGCCCCATCATTGGTGTCAGTGGGAGGAATAGTGCCCTATCATTGGTGTCAGTGGGAGGAATAGTTCCCCATCATTGGTATCAGTGGAGGAATAGTGCCCCATCATTGGTGTCAGTGGGAGGAATAGTGTCCCATCATTGGTGTCAGTGGAGGAATAGTGCCCCATCATTGGTGTCAGTGGGAGGAATAGTGCCCCATCATTGGTGTCAGTGGGAGGAATAGTGTCCCATCATTGGTGTCAGTGGGAGGAATAGTGCCCCATGATTGGTATCAGTGGGAGGAATAGTGCCCCATCATTGGTGTCAGTGGGAGGAATAGTGCCCCATCACTGGTGTCAGTGCGAGGAATAGTTCCCCATCATTGGTGTCAGTGGGAGGAATAGTGCCCCATCATTGGTGTCAGTGGGAGGAATAGTGCCCCATCATTGATGTCGATGGAAGGAATAGTACCTCATCATTGGTGTCAGTGGGAGGAATAGTGCCCCATCATTGGTGTCAGTGGGAGGAATAGTGCCCCATCATTGGTGTCAGTGGGAGGAATAGTGCCCCATCATTGGTGTCAGTGGGAGGAATAGTGCCCCATCATTGGTATCAGTGGGAGGAATAGTGTCCCATCATTGGTATCAGTGGGAGGAATAGTGCTCCATCATTGGTGTCAGTGGGAGGAATAGTGCCCTATCATTAGTGTCAATAGGAGGAATAGTGCCCCATCATTGGTGTCAGTGGGAGGAATAGTGCCCCATCATTGGTGTCAGTGGGAGGAATAGTGCCCCATCACTGTTGTCAGTGAGAGGAATAGTGCCCCATCATTGGTGTCAGTAGGAGGAATAGTGCCCCATCATTGGTATCAGTGGGAGGAATAGTGCCCCATCATTGGTATCAGTGGGAGGTATAGTGCCCCATCATTGGTGTCAGTGGGAGGTATAGTGCCCCATCATGGGTGTCAGTGGGAGGAATAGTGCCCCATCATGGGTGTCAGTGGGAGGAATAGTGCCCCATCATGGGTGTCAGTGGGAGGAATAGTGCCCCATCATGGGTGTCAGTGGGAGGAATAGTGCCCCATTATTGGTGTCAGTGGAAGGAATAGTGCCCCATCATTGGTATCAGTGGGAGGAATAGTGCCCCATCATTGGTGTCAGTGGGAGGAATAGTGCCCCATCATTGGTGTCAGTGGGAGGAATAGCGCCCCATCATTGGTATCAGTGGGAGGAATAGTGCCCCATCATTGGTGTCAGTGGGAGGAATAGTGCCCCATCATTGGTGTCAGTGGGAGGAATAGTGCCCCATCATGGGTGTCAGTGGGAGGAATAGTGCCCCATCATTGGTGTCAGTGGAAGGAATAGTGCCCCATCATTGGTGTCAGTGGGAGGTATAGTGCCCCATCATGGGTGTCAGTGGGAGGAATAGTGCCCCATCATGGGTGTCAGTGGGAGGAATAGTGCCCCATCATGGGTGTCAGTGGGAGGAATAGTGCCCCATCATGGGTGTCAGTGGGAGGAATAGTGCCCCATTATTGGTGTCAGTGGAAGGAATAGTGCCCCATCATTGGTGTCAGTGGAAGGAATAGTGCCCCATCATTGGTGTCAGTGGAAGGAATAGTGCCCCATCATTGGTGTCAGTGGAAGGAATAGTGCCCCATCATTGGTGTCAGTGGGAGGTATAGTGCCCCATCATGGGTGTCAGTGGGAGGAATAGTGCCCCATCATGGGTGTCAGTGGGAGGAATAGTGCCCCATCATGGGTGTCAGTGGGAGGAATAGTGCCCCATCATGGGTGTCAGTGGGAGGAATAGTGCCCCATTATTGGTGTCAGTGGAAGGAATAGTGCCCCATCATTGGTGTCAGTGGAAGGAATAGTGCCCCATCATTGGTGTCAGTGGAAGGAATAGTGCCCCATCATTGGTGTCAGTGGAAGGAATAGTGCCCCACCACTGGTGTAAATGGAAGGAATAGTGCCTCATCAATTGGTATGAATAGGTGAAATAGTGCCTTGATGTTGATGTCAGTAGCAGGAATTATGCCCCATTGTTGGTGTCAGTGGGAGGAAAAGTGCCCCAAGGGCCTGATAAAGGTGAGCAAAGGGCACAGTTTGGAGACCACTGATCTGGGCCATTGTAAGCAGATTATGTGGTCTGTTTATTAAAGTATAATGCCCTTAATGTGCCCAATATGTTTATTTCCTCTGATTGTCAGCTCCATCTGGTGGCCATAACGCGGTATTTACCCAAATAGCTTAATCCCAGAAAATACTACATAACGCCCACTAGATGGCGGCAGACAAGTTTATTATAAGTTTTCCAAAGTAAATAAAATGGCCGAATGAACGCTGCAGAGCCGCCCAGTAGGCTGACACCGACAATTAGATCTGAGGTCCAGCATCTGCCCCCCCCAGGTTACAGATGTACCCCCCCTCCCTTTTTAAAGGTTCCCACCCACAAGCCCCCTCCACACCTAACACGTGGCTCGGCTGTCCCCCATCCCTGCACATACATACACAGAGCTGAGATCCGGCTCCCCTAGACGCAGCTATGTGTAGCCGGTTACTGCAGCTGTGCTGCCATTCTGAGCAGGGAAATTCAGAGGTCCGAAGTGCAGCTCAGTAACTGGCTACAGACGGTGCAGAGCGTAGGAGTGTGCTAGGGAATTGGATTTCAGTTCTGTGCTGTGTGGAAAGGAACCGAGAAGGAGGTTTTGCTGCCTGTGTTCCAGTGGTGACCTCGGTCCTCTTTCCTTCCAGTGGTGACCTCTGTCCACTCTCCTTCCAGCGGTGAGCTCTGTCATCTCTCCTTCCAGCGGTGAGCTCTGTCATCTCTCCTTCCAGCGGTGACCCCTGTCCTCTCTCCTTCCAGCGGTGAGCTCTGTCCTCTCTCCTTCCAGCGGTGACCCCTGTCCACTCTCCTTCCAGCGGTGACCCCTGTCCACTCTCCTTCCAGCGGTGAGCTCTGTCCTCTCTCCTTCTAGCGGTGACCCCTGTCCTCTCTCCTTCCAGTGGTGAGCTCTGTCCTCTCTCCTTCTAGCGGTGACCCCTGTCCTCTCTCCTTCCAGTGGTGACCCCTGTCCTCTCTCCTTCCAGTGGTGACCCCTGTCCTCTCTCCTTCCAGCGGTGACCTCTATACCAGGGATCAGCTGCTAGAGTGCATACGGGTCGCTCATTCCCTAGTAGGTCAGGACCTAGAGCTCTCTGAGGTGCAACCATTGATTCAGGCTTGTGTTGAGTTGGCTTCATCTAGTACCCCTGAAAGCAGGGATGAATTTCTTCCTCCATTCAGGGTGAGTCAAATAATATCACTGGTATGGTTGTTGGAGGATGATCCAGATTGCTTCATGGAGCATTATTCAGCATGTTCACCACATGTGCTAAAGAAGTGTATAAACGCAGTGCAATCTTTGACCAGACAGGCCTTGTGTAAGCTGAGCGTTGTCCAACCCTTACTGCAGACATGGTCAGACTTGTTACACCCAGCCTCAATCAGCTTGCAACGAACCAGTCCTGTTTCTCATCATTCCTCTGCTCAAAGCTCTTTTCCTGCATTCCCGACAGCACCCCCAGTGACAGCCCAGTATACCCTGCTATCTACCACATGTCAGTACCCTGCTCCCACTCGCTGTACTGTCGTGCCAGTTGACTCGGTGCCCGCTGTCGAGCCAGATGACTTGATGCCTGATGATTCGGTGCCCGCTGTCGTGCCCGTTGACTTGGTACCCGCTGTTGTACCAGTTGACTCGGTGCCAGTTGACTCGGTGCCCACTGTCGTGCCAGTTGACTCGGTGCCCGCTGTCATACCAGTTGACTCGGTGCCAGCTGTCGAGCCAGATGACTTGATGCCTGATGATTCGGTGCCCGCTGTCGTGCCAGTTGACTTGGTGCCCGCTGTCGTACCAGTTGACTCGGTGCCAGTTGACTCGGTGCCGGCTGTCGAGCCAGATGACTTGATGCCTGATGATTCGGTGCCCGCTGTCATGCCCGTTGACTTGGTGCCCGCTGTTGTACCAGTTGACTCGGTGCCAGTTGACTCGGTGCCCACTGTCGTGCCAGTTGACTCGGTGCCCGCTGTCGAGCCAGATGACTTGATGCCTGATGATTCGGTGCCCGCTGTCGTGCCAGTTGACTCGGTGCCCGCTGTCGTGCCAGTTGACTCGGTGCCCGCTGTCGTGCCCGTTGACTCGGTGCCCACTGTCATGCCAGTTGACTCGGTGCCAGTTGACTCGGTGCCCACTGTCATGCCAGTTGACTTGGTGCCCGCTGTTGTGCCAGTTGACTCGGTGCCCGCTGTCATGCCAGTTGACTCGGTGCCAGTTGACTCGGTGCCCACTGTCATGCCAGTTGACTCGGTGCCTGCTGTTGAGCCAGATGACTTGATGACTCGGTGCCCGCTGTCGTGCCAGTTGACTCGGTGCCCGCTGTCATGCCAGTTGACTCGGTGCCAGTTGACTCGGTGCCCACTGTCATGCCAGTTGACTCGGTGCCTGCTGTTGAGCCAGATGACTTGATGACTCGGTGCCCGCTGTCGTGCCATTTGACTCGGTGCCCGCTGTCGAGCCAGATGACCTGATGCCTGAGGACCCAGTGCCCGCTGTTGAGCCACATGACCTGATGCCTGATGACTTGGTGCCCGCTGTCGTGCCAGTTGATTCAGTGCCCACTGTTGTGCCAGTTAATTTGGTGCCTGCTGACATGCCCGGTGACTCGGTGCCCGCTGACTTGCCAGGTGACTCTGTGCCCGCGGTTCTGCTAGATGGCTTGGTGCCTGCTGATGTGCCCGGTGACCCGGTGCCTGCTGTCGTGCCAGATGACTCGGTGCCCGCTGCACAGCCCGACATGCCAGCCCCTGATGTCCAGCTAAACTGGCCAATAACTGATTCCCAGCCTGCTCCTGGAAATCCTGTGCCCAGTGACCTGCCTTCCTGGGTTCTCCTACACAAAGAGAAGTCTACCAGCAGGAAACCCAGCCAGCCGGTTTACTCCGGCAGTTGGATATTCAGCCAGTTACCTGACCCGGGCGGTGGAACATTTTGCCCACTAAGGACTGTCTGGAGCGTCCTGAGGCCGCTCCTTGAGGGGGGGGTACTGTCAGGAATGGACTCAGCACTGGTGGTGGGACTCACCTGCCATGTGGGCTGCAGTACCAGAGCTGACCAGCGGGTGCTCTCAGCAGCCAGAAGCTCACACGTGCAATCAGCAAAATCTGGGGCTGATTGCAGAAAGGTGTATTTAGGGCATGACCAGGCCTGTGATCTGGGCCTTGGTGTATGTTTTCCCATGAGCCTCTGTACCTGGTATCTTGTGTTCCTGCTTCGTTGCTGACCCGGCTTGATCCTGACCTCTGCTGACCGTCTCCTGTTGAACCCCTGGCTTGCCTGACCATCCTTCTGCCTGATCCCCTGTACCGCGCTGCCCGTGAGTTACTGAACCCAGCTTGTGACCTTGACCATCCTCTGCCTGCTCCTTTGGTACCTTGCTGCCCGCACATTGCTGACTTGGCCCGTCTGACCACGCTAACTACTCTGCCATCCATCCATCCTGCACGGATCCAGCCGTACCTGCACATACCTCTGGCGGATCCCTCTACCACTAGCAGGTGTACTCAGGGGCCGCGACCTGGTTCCTGTCTGCTCCAAGTCCATCCCCACCATCAGGGGCCCTGGTGAATAAGCAGACTGGGACTTAGACTCCGTGCCCTGGGGAATCCTGTCCTGGGGACCACTAGAGGTATTACCAAACGGTCATTACAGAACCCTACGGCCGGCCTGACCGTTCCACCTCTCCAGCCCTGACTACGCCTGTGTTCCTGCACCTCCTAAGATTAGTGGAAGGTTGGTTTGTTCACTGTGCGTTTATATATATATATCTGGGTGGCTAATAATAAACTGTATTATTATACTATGCCTGAAACCTGCGTTTCCCTGTGTCAGTCCACACCTTTCTGGTCATTCCTAGATTCCTGACACTCTCTTTCCAGAGGTGACCTCTGTCCTCTCTTCTTTCGGGGTGACTTCTGTCCTCTCTCTTTCCAGTGGTGACCTCTGTCCTCTCTCTTTCCAGTGGTGACCTCTGTCCTCTCTTCTTTCAGGGTGACCCCTGTCCTCTCTCCTTCCAGCGGTGACCCCTGTCCTCTCTCCTTCCAGCGGTGACCCCTGTCCTCTCTCCTACCAGCGGTGACCTCTGTCCTCTCTCCTACCAGCGGTGACCCCTGTCCTCTCTCCTACCAGCGGCGACCCCTGTCCTCTCTCCTACCAGCGGTGGCTTCTGTCCTCTCTCCTTCCAGCGGTGACCTCTATCCACTCTTCTTCCCGGGGTGACCTCTGTCCACTTTATTTCCAGCAGTGACCTCTGTCCTCTCCTTCCAGCAGTGACCCCCCCCCCCATGCTTTCTTCTTCCAGCGGTGACCTCTGTCCTCCCTCTTTCCAGCGGTGACCTCGGTCCTCTCTCTCTCCTTACAGTGGTGACCTATGCCCTCTCTCCTTCCAGCTGTGACCTCTGTCCTCTCTTCTTCCAGGGGTGACCACTGCCCTCTCTACTTCCAGAGGTGACCCCCCCATGCTTTCTCCTTCTAGTGGTGACCTCTGTCCTCTCCTTCCAGCGGTGACCCCCCCCCCATGTTTCTCCTTCCAGTGGTGACCTCTGTCCTCTCTTCTTTCAGGGTGACCCCTGTCCTCTCTCCTTCCAGCGGTGACCCCTGTCCTCTCTCCTTCCAGCGGTGACCCCTGTCCTCTCTCCTACCAGCGGTGACCTCTGTCCTCTCTCCTACCAGCGGTGACCCCTGTCCTCTCTCCTACCAGCGGCGACCCCTGTCCTCTCTCCTACCAGCGGTGGCTTCTGTCCTCTCTCCTTCCAGCGGTGACCTCTATCCACTCTTCTTCCCGGGGTGACCTCTGTCCACTTTATTTCCAGCAGTGACCTCTGTCCTCTCCTTCCAGCAGTGACCCCCCCCCCCATGCTTTCTTCTTCCAGCGGTGACCTCTGTCCTCCCTCTTTCCAGCGGTGACCTCGGTCCTCTCTCTCTCCTTACAGTGGTGACCTATGCCCTCTCTCCTTCCAGCTGTGACCTCTGTCCTCTCTTCTTCCAGGGGTGACCACTGCCCTCTCTACTTCCAGAGGTGACCCCCCCATGCTTTCTCCTTCTAGTGGTGACCTCTGTCCTCTCCTTCCAGCGGTGACCCCCCCCCCATGTTTCTCCTTCCAGCGGTGACCTCTGTCCTCTCTCTTCCCAGCGGTGACCTCTGCCCTCTCTTCCAGGGGTTACCTCTGTCCTCCTTCCAGGGGTGACCTCTGTCCTTTCTCCTTAAAATGGTGACCTCTGCCCTCTTTCTTCCCAGCGGTGACCTTTGTCCTCTCTTCTTACAACGATGACCCCTGTCATCGCTCCTTACAGTGGTGACCTCTGCCCTCTCTCCTTCCAGCAGTGACCCCCCCCCATGCTTTCTCCTTCCATGGGTGACCTCTGTCCTCTCTCCTTCCAGCAGTGACCCCCCCCCCCCATGCTTTCTCCTTCCAGCTGTGACCTCTGTCCTCTCTCCTTCCAGCAGTGACCTCTGTCCTCTCTCCTTCCAGCGGTGACCCCCGTGCTCTTTATTTCCAGTGGTGACTCCTGTCCTCTTTCCTTCCTTCCAGCAGTGACCCCCCTTTTTTTTTTACTGCAACCCCACATCAGACAAGCTAGATCCGGCCCTGCTGTGAACAGAAGGGTTTCCCTTCCTGGAAAATTAACCAGTAATCTAATCAAAGTCAATAGGAGCAGAGGAACTACTGCAACCAGCATATCACATTAACAGATGCACACCAGCATGGAAATAATACAATCTTTGCATAATAAAAGGTTAATAATATAACATGCATGCAATGTACAAACATGAATTACCAGCAAAAGGGCCCAACAAGAGTCCTGGTGGAATTGTGCGCATCTACGCAGGTAGACATACTTATCAATATAAATACCTCCAGATGAATGATGCAGCAAAGTTCAGTTGCAGGGGCCCGAAGGTGATCACGATGACACATCCATTACTGCGTCGCAGACCTGAAGACAAGATCTGCAGTGATGAGGAGATCCTTCAACTGTTGTCCAACCAGCCTGAAACATAGCTTTTCACCAGCAGAAGCTGTGTAGCAAACCTGAAGTTCAATAAAGTTCAGTTGCAGGGGCCCCTGAGGGTGATCACGATGGTGCGTCCATTACTGTGTCGCAGACATGAAGACAAAAATCTGCGGTGATGAGGAGATCCTTCAACTGTTGTCCAACCAGCCTGGAAAATAGCTTTTCACCAGCAGAAGCTGTGTAGCAGACCTGAAGGTCAATAAAGTTCAGTTGCAGGGGCCCCTGAGGGTGATCATGATGGAGCGTCCATTACTGTGTCGTAGACCTGAAGACAAGATCTGCGGTGATGAGGAGATCCTTCAACTGTTGTCCAAACAGCCTGGAACATAGCTGTTCACCAGAAGAAGCTGTAGTATAGTAATGGAACTCAGAGTCAGCCTATCTCCTCTCCATCTTAGTCCCTAGTAACTTCTAAGCTATTATGCAACCAGAATTCTAAATTCCAGAAGTGGCTGTCAGAAGCCTAGCCCTAGCCTATGCCGGTTATTGAGCCCCGCGCTAAAACTAGCAACAGGATCTGACACCAGAAGGGAAAGAGTTAACTACAATAACAGGAGCTATGTAGAAAATTAATTACAATAAACAGATTCGCCTACTACTACAGTGGAAGGCAACCATGACATACACGCAGGAGCACCGAGCTATCTGGCACTGGGCGTGGGAGGTAAAAACAAAGAGACAGAGATGCATCTGCCGCGGGATTCGGATTCATGCTCAAGAAGCTATGGGCTTCTAACTAGAAAAAGTGTCTCAAAATCAAAGTCCCGGTGAGTCTGAAAGGCTATGTAAGACCACTCCGCGTAACTCAAGCGGGAAAGGAAAGGTATCCCCAGAGCCCCACCCACACTTCTGTCCTCCTCTACGCAGCTGCACAGAGAGGCACATGATCTGGCAGAGAAGTTCTGTCCTCCTCTCTGCTGTCAGCTGCTGAAACAAGGAGGAGAAGAGGTTGGGGAGGAGGTAAGGCTGCAGGGGAGATGCATGGGCCACACGAAACGGCCTGGCGGGCCAGATTCAGGACGCGGGCCTTGTGTTTGACTCATGTAGTCTATAGGGTCCGTACACACTGATGCAACCTGTTTTTGCAAAACTTGGAAAGAGATGCAAGGCCTTTTTTTGTGCATTTTTGGAGCCACAGACTTCAGTGGGGGCACTCAAACACATAAAAATGACGTCAAAAAGGCATCACACAATACATAAAAGTGCCGACATCTGAGTTTGAGTGCATCCAAAGCCCTGGTTCACCTTATGAATTGCATAGTGCATTCCTGTGCAGCTCACATGCGATTCAGTGCAGTGCGATTTCAGCCCATTCCGAAATCTCGCTGCTTTGGAAACGCACTGCAAACGGATCACATGGTACTTCTGTGCCATGTCATTTGGTGCAGGCAAACACACTGCGTTTCTGACCAGCATTTGGGGTTTCATTAACTTACCACTGATGCCCGCTGCAGCTCACAACTGCAATGCATTTCATCACATGCCTGAGGAAGGGGTCCTGCGAGACTCCGAAACATCGCCTTGCTGTGACTATGTGATCGTTCATTAACCCCTTCATGCCTAAGGGTAAAACAAACCTAAATGCCTAAGTACAATTTTGTGTTAGTAAAACCGTCCATATCATCGCAACTACTTCGTACATCCAGGTGGATTATACCGCGTTTTTTCCAGGACAAATTGGGCTTTTATTTGGTGGCAAATAGTAACGGATGTCTCCTGATTTTTTTTTTTATTATGAAAGGAAAACTGGCCCAAAATAGTAAAAAAAAAAATCATTTTTTTAAATTTAGCTCTGTGTTTCTTGTTACTACCGTAACCTACCACCAAAGAACAACCCAAAATAAATTCTCCATCTCTTGACGATCGCAGTGATACCATATATGTGGATGTTATTTGTTGTTTGTACCCGGAGTACAGCCCAGAAACAATAGTGCGCATTTTGTTTTTGTCTCTTTTTTTCTTTTACCTAAAACACACTGACACTGATATCAAAATTTGTTTTTAAATCCTGACCTTTGACCCTGACCCAAATACTAACCCTGGCACTGAACTAGATCAAACCTTGATCTAGGTATTTGTTTGTTTATTTTTTAATATTTATTTACAAACATTTTTTTCACTCTATGCCAGGAGTTAGAGAAATACAATGTATAATGGAATGTATATAATGATACAATGTATAACGGAATGTATATAATGATACCATGTATAACGGAATGTATATAATGATACCATGTATAACGGAATGTATATAATGATACCATGTATAACGGAATGTATATAATGATACCATGTATAACGGAATGTATATAATGATACCATGTATAACGGAATGTATATAATGATACAATGTATAATAGATGTCTATAATGATACAATGTATAATGGATTGTATATAATGATACATTGTATAATAGGATGTATATAATGATACATTGTATAATAGGATGTATATAATGATACAATGTATAATGGGATCTATATAATGATACAATGTATAATGGGATGTATATAATGATACAGTGTATCTCTCTTCTCCATTCATAGAGAGAGAAAAAAACAAAGGGGCCGGCTGTACAATGACTGATCACTGTGATAGCCAATCAGAGGCTATCACACTGATCATGTGACCCGGAATCGGGAGTCCTGATTGTTAGAACAGGACCCGGGGCTGTCAGTGACACCGCGGTCTTTGTGCTGGGAGCGTGCCGAGCGGCGCACTCCCAGCACAAAGACAGGTATGCAAATATGCGGCCCCACGGAAAAAAGCCCAGTTCTGTGATTTGTGTTACATTGGCGTCAAAACATTTGGACCCATATTGGTGATCCTCGGTGTGCTGGTGACATTCTCCCTCACTGATTCTGTTCGGTTCCAGCCGACGGTCGCTGCAGCACCCACTTATACACACCGCCATTTTGAATGCAGGAACGTGTGCGTTTGGATTGTACACTTTTGAACGCAGTGTGGGAAACGCACACAGATCAAAGGTTTCCCGCACCGGGGGGAAAATCAGGGTGTAGGCGGGCGGGCGGGCATTGATCTCAGTTGTTGACATTTCAACAGGGGTGCAGCGCAGCTCAAAAGCATCTCAGCAGGACGCGCTGCATCTAAGGAAACGCAGAGCCGCTCAGACGCAACCGTCATCCACGCTGCAACATTGAAGTAAATAGGGATCCGCTGACCTGCATTTGATGTACATTTCAAAAGGCACGACAAACGCAGGAAGATTCCCGTCTACACAAGCCCCCAGCTCCATGAATTATTTTAGATACATTATTTATTTCCTCTGATAAGGTTCCTCATCAAACCCTCCGATGCCCCGACATGAATACGCAGCGATGTGCAGCCAGAAATTGAAATATATTGTTACTTTATCTCATGAATCGCAAATATGTCTCTTCATGGAGTGTCTCCTTTCTCTCATCACAATCGTCTCCAGTCAGAAGCTGGAGATATGTGAAGGAATACATTCCCCGCGATGGCTTTCACAAAATTGTTATGTATTCGAAACAGAAAATACGGCGAACATTAACTTCGGCTGATTTGTGCGTTATTTCGAGAAAATAAAACATAACAAATGTAAAATAGGAAAAGTCTGGAGGCGGGATGTTTATACATTGTATACAGAATATATTGTGGGTATAGGTTGCATTGTATACTGTGCAGGGGCGGACTGACAACTCATGGGGCCCCCGGGCAATAGGGGATCATGGGGCCCCTGTGTCCTTGCCCAAACTCAAAAAAGCCTATGAAAAAGGTACCAGGGGCATCTCATGGGGCCCCCTACTGACCCCGGGCCCTCGGGCAGTGCCTGTGTTTCCAAATGGTCAGTCCGCCTCTGATACTGTGTATATTGTGGAGGGGGAAACTGCATTTCATTTTATAATATTCACTTGTATTCTCTTTCTTCTGATATCCCACTCTCTAGCTCCCTCATCACCTCCTCCCACGCTCACCTGCAGGACTTCTCCAGAGCCTCTCCCATCCTCTGGAACTCCCTACCACAGTATGTCTGGTCAGCCCCCACTCTATCTGCCTAAACTCACTTCTTCAGGGAAGCCTACCCCACCTCCACCTAAGAACTGTACTTGAATCACTTCCACCAGATCATCCCCCGCAGTTATCACCTTTTGTATCCCCTCCCCCTTCCTTTAGATTGTAAGCTCCACGAGCCGGGCCCTCCTATTCCTCCTGTACTGAATTGTATTGTAATTGTACCGCCCCCCTTATATTGTAAAGCGCTGCGCAAACCGTTGGCGCTATATAAATCCTGTATAATAATAATAATAATCTTGGATAATAAAGAAAATACTAAAAGAATGCCTCTTAGAATCAACCTTTTCCATTTTTTACCCCCCCCCCTCAGAATAAATGGGGGGAAGGTCAGGCTGATGAAGATTTCCAGCAGACGTGTAATTTGTTATGTTGTGAATCACAATTCAGGCGAAATTGGCGTGATTCATAGATGTATCAGGATCTCTGTATCACAACAGGAACAAATTTCAATTCATCTGAAATAAATGATAACAAAAACATTGAATTCATTCATATTCATACATTTCATTCGGATGACGCGATGCGATAGCTCGGGCCTTTTCTTAATGTTTGAAGGATCTGAAATCTCGACTACGGCATACGAATGATCTTCATTGGTTCGGACACATTCATTTTCATTCTTGTGAGTGTAGCGTGAATTTTCTAAGAAGATTCTTTTGTTGTTGGGGTTGAACTGGAGACCATTCATTCAATTTTTATGAGTGTCGTCCAACAAGTCAGTTGGGAATACGGAATGAATTCAACTTACTAACATGATGGATGAATATATACTAATTCAGATTCATATTAAAGCAGCACAGTACTCTTTGACTCTTGGATAATCAGTCATTGTCCTGCTGCCCCCCTCCTGTCCCACAGCCCCCCTCCCATGACATTTTCCTCTCCTGTCCCAATGCCCCCCACCTGTCCCGCTGCTCTCCTCCCATGACACTTTGCCCTCCTGTCCCACTTCCCCCCCAACTGTCCCTGTCCCTCTGCTTTCCTCCCATGACACTTTGCCTTCTTGTCCTGCTGCCCCCCTCCCATGACACTTTCCTCTTCTGTCCCACTGCCCCCTCCTGTCCCACTGCCCCCCACCTGTCCCACGGCTCTCCTCCCATGACACTTTCCTCTCCTGTCCCACTGCCCCCTCCTGTCCCACTGCCCCCCACCTGTCCCACGGCTCTCCTCCCATGACACTTTCCTCTCCTGTCCCACTGCCCCCTCCTGTCCCACTGCCCCCCACCTGTCCCACTGCTCTCCTCCCATGACACTTTGCCTTCTTGTCCTGCTGCCCCCCTCCCATGACACTTTCCTCTTCTGTCCCACTGCCCCCTCCTGTCCCACTGCCCCCCACCTGTCCCACGGCTCTCCTCCCATGACACTTTCCTCTCCTGTCTTACTGCCCCCTCCTGTCCCACTGCCCCCCACCTGTCCCACTGCTCTCCTCCCATGACACTTTGCCCTCCTGTCCCACTTCCCCCCCCAACTGTCCCTGTCCCTCTACTTTCCTCCCATGACACTTTGCCTTCTTGTCCTGCTGCCCCCCACCTGTCCCGCTGCCCCCCTCCCATGACACTTTCCTCTCCTGTCCCACTGCCCCCCACCTGTCCCACTGCTCTCCTCCCATGACACTTTGCCCTCCTGTCCCACTGCCCCCCACCTGTCCCTCTACTCTCCTCCCATGACACTTTGCCTTCTTGTCCCGCTGCCCCCCTCCCATGACACTTTCCTCTCCTGTCCCACTGCCCCCCTCTTGTCCCACTGCCCCCCACCTGTCCCACTGCTCCCCTCCCATGACACTTTCCCCTCCTGTCCCGCTGCTCCCCTTCCATGCCACTTTGGCCTCCTGTCCCACTGCCCCCCACCTGTCCCATTGATCCCTCCCATGACACTTTGCCTTCCTGTCCCACTGTCCCCCACCTGTCCCGCTTCTCCCCTCCCATGACACTTTCCTCTCCTGTCCCACTGCCCCCCACCTGTCCCGCTGCTCCCCTCCCATGACACTTTCCTCTCCTGTCCCACTGCCCCCCACCTGTCCCGCTGCTCCCCTCCCATGACACTTTGCCCCCCACCTGTCCCACTGCCCCCCACCTGTCTCGCTGCTCTCCTCCCATGACACTTTGCCCTCCTGTCCCGCTGCTCCCCTCCCATGACACTTTGCCCTTCTGTCCCACTGCCCCCCACCTGTCCCGCTGCTCCCCTCCCATGACACTTTCCTCTCCTGTCCCACTGCCCCCCACCTGTCCCGCTGCTCCCCTCCCATGACACTTTCCTCTCCTGTCCCACTGCCCCCCACCTGTCCCGCTGCTCCCCTCCCATGACACTTTGCCCCCCACCTGTCCCACTGCCCCCCACCTGTCCCGCTGCTCCCCTCCCATGACACTTTCCTCTCCTGTCCCACTGCCCCCCACCTGTCCCGCTGCTCCCGTCCCATGACACTTTGCCCTCCTGCCCCACTGCCCCCCACCTGTCCGCTGCTCCCCTCCCATGACACTTTGCCCTCCTGTCCCAATGCCCCCCACCTGTCCCATTGATCCCCTCCCATGACTCTTTGCCCTCCTGTCCCGCTACCCCCCACCTGTCCCATTGATCCCCTCCCATGACACTTTGCCCTCCTGTCCCGCTACCCCCACCTGTCCCGCTGCTCCCCTCCCATGACACTTTCCCCTCCTATCCCACTGCCCCCATCTGTCCCGCTCAGTGGTTTTGTGTTGCCCTAGGCAACACAAAAATCGGCGTTCCCCCCCCCCCCCCCGCAGAGAGAGCCTGACATTGATCAACAACACTCCTGCCCCCCACCAGAGAGAGCCTTTCACTACCACTGCCCCCCAACACCAGCCACCATCCCCCATGGCGAGAGAGAGACACTCACCTTCAGGCTCTGCATACACCGTCATGAAACCCGCAGACTTTCTCGGAACCCACCAGGTCCCCATGCCACGTGTGTCCCTTCTTCTGTCCCTTCATCCAAGGGGCAGTGCTGCCCCCCCCCCGAAAAATGCCGCCCTTAGGCAAATGCCTTGTGGTAAATACATCCCTGGTCCCGCTGCTCTACTCCCATGACATTTTGCCCTCCTGTCCCACTGCCCCCCCCCCACACACACACACACCTGTCCTATTGCTCCTTTCCCGACACTTCCCCTCTTTTCCCGCTGCCCCCCACCTATCATGCTGCCCCCACCACTGGTTCCTAACTTTTTTAGCTGTCTCCTAGATTCAAAGCAAATTCTTCAAGCCCTGTTGTAGTTCTTTATAGATCACAGACAGTTTACACTGCACTTTACATACTGTACATTCACAAAGTTCCCTGCCCTCAAGGAGCTCACAGTCCATGGCCCCCAACTCACATGCATACATTCTAGGGCCAATTCAGACTTAGCAAGCCCTTGGAGTGTGGGAGAAAACCCACACAAGCCTTACAGGGGAGAGCATACAAACTCCATGCAGATGGTGTCCCATTTGGGATTCAAACCTATGATCCTAGTGCTGCAAATCTTCTAAAAAACCCCATAAAAAGCCATTCTAGTAATTTGTGACACATTGGGGTCTCCATTGTGGGGGTCCTTGTAAGACACCTGCTGTGCCCATTATGAGGGGTTCCCACCATACCTGTGCTGAGTTCCCGGGTCTGTACACCCGCTGTGCCCATTATGAGGGGTTCCCACCATCCCTGTGCTGAGTTCCCAGCTCTGTACGCTCGCTGTGCCCATTATGAGGGGTTCCCGCCATCCCTGTGCCGAGTTCCCGGGTCTGTACGCCCGCTGTGCCCATTATGAGGGGTTCCCGCCATCCCTGTGCCGAGTTCCCGGGTCTGTACGCCCGCTGTGCCCATTATGAGGGGTTCCCGCCATCCCTGTGCCGAGTTCCCCGGTCTTTACGCCCGCTGTGCCCATTATGAGGGGTTCCCGCCATCCCTGTGCCGATTTCCCCGGTCTGTACGCCCGCTGTGCCCATTATGAGGGGTTCCCGCCATCCCTGTGCCGATTTCCCGCGTCTGTACGCCCGCTGCGCCCATTATGAGGGGTTCCCGCCATCCCTGTGCCGAGTTCCTGGGTCTGTACGCCCGCTGCGCCCATTATGAGGGGTTCCCGCCATCCCCGTGCTGAGTTCTCGGGTCTGTACGCCCGCTGCGCCCATTATGAGGGGTTCCCGCCATCCCTGTGCCGAGTTCCCGGGTCTGTACACCCGCTGCGCCCATTATGAGGGGTTCCCACCATCCCTGTGCCGAGTTCCCGGGTCTGTACATCCGCTGCGCCCATTATGAAGGGTTTCCACCATCCCCGTGCTGAGTTCTCGGGTCTGTACACCCGCTGCGCCCATTATGAGGGGTTCCCACCATCCCTGTGCTGAGTTCCCGGGTCTGTACACCCGCTGTGCCCATTACGAAGGGTTCCCTGGATTCACTGATCTGTACAAGAGAGACTTTCTAGACAGACCTCCTTTGTGCAACAAAGTCTCCATTCTCCTGCAGCAATCTTCTTGTCTGAAATAACATTCCCCAGGCAGAGGAAGGGACCTGAAGCTGCAGAACTGATACCCCACCGCCCATGCCTGAGGAATATACAAAGCTGGGGGGGGGGGGGCAATTTACCAGGTCAATGCCACCGGGACGGGAACTCCGGCTCGGGACATTCCAAATTTTATGATGTAACGCGGATGTGTCCCATAATATCCATGAAGACATAATGAAATTATCTGCGCCACGCCTATGGCGGCGATACTCACCACGGAAGAATTTGCATAATAGGTTGTCGCCTTTATGAGGACATTGCACAGTCTGTATATATATATATATACTCCGTGTCCAGAAGAGTGGGATCTCCCAGTGTAGGAGAACAGGGATCAGTCCACACTTCCAGATATTTAAAGCGGAACCCCCCCCCCCCATATACAGTACAATCAGCACCGACCGTCCAGCACTGAAACTTATCGGGGGACAGGGGCGGACTGACCATTTGGAAATTCGGGCACTGCCCAAGGGCCCGGGGTCAGTAGGGGGCCCCATGAGATGCCCCTGGTACCTTTTTCATAGGATTTTGTGAGTTTGGGCAAGGACACAGGGGCCCCATGATCCCCTATTGCCCAGGGGCCCCATGAGTTGTCAGTCCGCCCCTTTCCGGGGGAGAGTCAATAAAACTGCAGCACTCTGAATCTGGAGCATCTGTGCATGGGAGCCAATCAGCTTCCAACTTCAGCTTCGGGAATAAAAGCTGGAAGCTGATTGGTTCCTAGCAGGGGCGGACTGACCATTTAGGTGCTCGGGGTCAGTAGGGGGCCCCATGAGATGCCCCTGGTACCTTTCATAGGTTTTTTTGGGTGTGGTTTGAGTGTGGGCGAGGACACAGGGGCCCCATGATTTCCTATTGCCCGGGGGCCCCTGAGTTGTCAGTCCGCCCCTGGTTCCTAGGCAGCACATTTTGCACGCTCCATTTTTAGTAGATACCCCCCCTCCCTCCCTGACAGTTCCGCCTGGAATACACGGATCACAATGGATTTGCTGTCTCCCGGGTCCTGCGCCAAGCAGCTACCCTGATACTTACAGGGGATCATGTGACCAGAAGAGAGTGGGCTGAACATAGGTAAGTACCGTATACACAGGTTAGTTAGCACAGGTGTCAGGAGGGGGGAGGGGAGAATTTTCAGGCTCGTTAGGTGTAAGCAGGAATTCCACTTTAGTAAGCATGAAATGTCATTATTTTAAAGGCAAGCCATGAATGTTCCAGAATTTCCTCCGACAGCAGAGCTCAGAGTAAAAGAGGGAGAAACCAGTGAAAGGGCAAAGAGCACGCTGACAGGAGGAGAGAGCAGAGTGCCAGGGAGATGAGCTCATCAGTCTGCTGCTTCTCCTTTCACTGTCCAGTCACCAGAGGGGGAAGATTTGTATGCGTTACTGGACTGCAGCAGAGAAAATCAGGTATCCCCCCCCCCCACCATTCACAGTTCCACCTGGAATACACGGATCACAATGCACTTGCTGTTTCCTGAGTCCTGCGCCAAGTGGCTGCCCTGCTACTTACAGGGGATCATGTGACCAGAAGAGAGTGGGCTAAAAATAGGTAAGTACCAGGGGTGGACTGACCATTTGGAAACTCGGGTACTGCCCGAGGGCCTGGGGTCAGTAGGGGGCCCCATGAGATGCCCCTGGTACCTTTTTCATAGGCTTTTTTGAGTTTGGGCAAGGACACAGGGGCACCATGATCCCCTATTGCCCGGGGGCCCCATGAGTTGTCAGTCCGCCCCTGGTAAGTACCATATACACAGGTTAGTTAGCACAGGTGTTAGGAGGGGGAGGGGAGAATTTTCAGGCTCGTTAGGTGTAAGCTGCAATTCCACTTTAGTATGTCATGAAATGTCACGGCAAGCAATGAAAGTTCCGGAATTTCACCCGGAAGCAGCTACTTGTCCAGCAGAGCTCGGAGTAAGAGAGGGAGATGCCAGCGAAAGGACAAAGAGCACGCTGACAGGAGGAGAGAGCTGTGCTAAGTTCCACTTTGGCCATTATGAGGGGTTCCCACCAGGGGCGGACTGACAACTCATGGGGCCCCCCGGGCAATAGGAGATCACAGGGCCCCTGTGTCCTTGCCCAAACTCAAAAAAGCCTATGAAAAAGGTACCGGGGGCATCTCATAGGGCCCCCTACTGACCCCAGGCCCTCGGGCAGTGCCCGAGTTTCCAAATGGTCAGTCCGCCCCTGGTTCCCACTATCCCTGTGCTGAGTTACTGGGTCTGTACACCCGCTGTGCCCATTATGAGGAGTTCCCACCATCCCTGTGCTGAGTTCCCAAGTCTGTACACCCGCTGTACCCATTATGAGAGGTTCCCACCATCCCTGTGCCGAGTTCCCGGGTCTGTACACTCACTGTGCCCATTATGAGGAGTTCCCACCATCCCTCTGCTGAGTTCCCAAGTCTGTACACCCGCTGTACCCATTATGAGGGGTTCCCACCATCCCTGTGCTAAGTTCTTGGGTCTGTACACCTGCTGTGGCCATCACGAGTTGTCAGTCGGCCCCTGGGCCCCCCCCCCCCTCCTTCCTGTTCTCTGTGGCAGGGCTGTGTAAATCTCAGGAATGGATGGACAGAAATACAGATTTGTATTTGGCAGGTAACACAGCCCCCTTTTATGTCTCATCCGTGTCTTCAGCTTCTCTTCCATTTCTTGCAACTGTATTTGTCCAAAGAATTGAGGCCGAATTGTGGAGGTTCCAGTATTCCATGTCGGGGTTCCCCATCCCGAGCCCCGGGAAGAGCCTGGCCCGTCCAGACGGGAGGTTCCCCATCCCGAGCCCCGGGAAGAGCCTGGCCCGTCCAGACGGGAGGTTCCCCATCCCGAGCCCCGGGAAGAGCCTGGCCCGTCCAGACGGGAGGTTCCCCATCCCGAGTCCCGGGAAGAGCCTGGCCCGTCCAGGCGGGAGGTTCCCCGTCCCGGGAAGAGCCCGGCCCGTCCAGGCGGGAGGTTCCCCATCCCGAGTCCATGGTAGAGCCCGGCCCGTCCAGGCGGGAGGTTCCCCATCCCGAGTCCCGGGAAGAGTGCGGCCCGTCCAGGCGGGAGGTTCCCCACCCCGAGTCCCGGAAAGAGTCCGGCCCGTCCAGGCGGGAGGTTCCCCATCCCGAGTCCCGGGAAGTCCCGTCCAGGCGGGAGGTTCCCTCCGCGTTCCTCTATAATTAGCAGGTCAGGGATGTTTGAGTTAATTGCAGAGAAGTCGGGAGGTGAGCTGCACCCAGCAGGGATGGGAGGGAAGGAAGGAAGGCTGGAATAGGAGGACACAGAGACTCCAGAGACTCTGACATCATGTCGGGACTCTTCTCCTCCTCAGGGTCCCGGATCGCAGACTTCTTCAGCAAAGAGTCGTCGCCAACCAAAAGAGTGCCGGTGAGTTGTCCTGCGGTCTATTAACCATTAACTTGCTGGGATAGGTGGGCTTCATCCAGATGATCAAAGTTCTGAGGGTCCGGAGAGGGACATCAGCCTGAGACCATGGGAAACCTGAGAGTCCAGAGAGGGACATCAGCCTGAGACCCTGGGAGACCTGAGGGTCCAGAGAGGGACATCAGCCTGAGACCATGGGAGATCTGAGAGTCCGGGGAGGGACATCAGCCTGAGACCATGGGAAACCTGAGAGTCCAGAGAGGGACATCAGCCTGAGACCCTGGGAGACCTGAGGGTCCAGAGAGGGACATCAGCCTGAGACCATGGGAGACCTGAGAGTCTGGGAAGGGACATCAGCCTGAGACCATCGGAGATCTGTGAGGCCAGAGAGGGACATCAGCCTGAGACCATGGGAGACCTGAGAGTCCAGAGAGGGACATCAGCCTGAGACCATGGGAAACCTGAGAGTCCAGAGAGGGACATCAGCCTGAGACCATGGGAAACCTGAGAGTCCAGAGAGGGACATCAGCCTGAGACCATGGGAAACCTGAGAGTCCAGAGAGGGACATCAGCCTGAGACCATGGGAAACCTGAGAGTCCAGAGAGGGACATCAGCCTGAGACCATGGGAAACCTGAGAGTCCAGAGAGGGACATCAGCCTGAGACCCTGGGAGACCTGAGGGTCCAGAGAGGGACATCAGCCTGAGACCCTGGGAGACCTGAGGGTCCGGAGAGGGACATCAGCCTGAGACCATGGGAGACCTGAGGGTCCAGAGAGGGACATCAGCCTGAGACCCTGGGAGATCTGAGAGTTCGGAGAGGGACATCAGCCTGAGACCATGGGAGACCTGAGAGTCCAGAGAGGGACATCAGCCTGAGACCATGGGAGATCTGAGAGTCCGGAGAGGGACATCAGCCTGAGACCATGGGAGACCTGAGAGTCTGGGGGGGGGACATCAGCCTGAGACCATGGGAGACCTGAGAGTCTGGGGGGGGGGACATCAGCCTGAAACCATGGAAGACCTGAGAGTCCAGGGAGGGACATCAGCCTGAGACCATGGGAGACCTGAGGGTCCGGAGAGGGACATCAGCCTGAGACCATGGGAGACCTGAGAGTCCGGGGAGGGACATCAGCCTGAGACCTGAGATTAGGATTTCTGTTAAGATTTCACAAAAGATTCTGGAAACAAATGCAGAGCGAGTAATACAGAGTACAGCCCAGCACAATGCAGCGAGTCCAGCTCCACTATGCCTGTTACTCCAGAGAGCTCTGATCCCCAACATGTATTACTATAGAGAGTCCGGCTCCACCACATGTATTACTATAGAGAGTCCGGCTCCACCACATGTATTACTATAGAGAGTCCGGCTCCACCACATGTATTACTATAGAGAGTCCGGCTCCACCACATGTATTACTATAGAGAGTCTGGCAATGCTTCCCAGCCTCCCCCCCGATCCCCGCTCACTCTCGTGCGTTCTCTCCTGCAGCGAATATGTGGAACCAACTACCCGCTGAGTATTATGTTCATCATCGTCAACGAGTTCTGCGAGAGGTTCTCCTTCTACGGGATGAAAGGTGAGGGCTAATGACAACGAATGTAATTGCAAACTTTCCATAGCTGAGATGGGTAAGACAAGTGAATGGTAATTGTTGACATAATGCTAAGCACTCCCTCTCTCTTCCTATTGGCCAGGGCAGATCATGTGACCTGACAGCTTTAAAGTGTTAATAAACTCCGGACCCTGCATTCACTGTATATCCGGTCTCCCCGGACCCCGCATTCACTATATCCGGTCTCCCCGGACCCCGCATTCACTATATCCGCTCTCCCCGGACCCCGCATTCACTATATCCGCTCTCCCCGGACCCCGCATTCACTATAACCGCTCTCCCCGGACCCCGCATTCACTATATCCGCTCTCCCCGGACCCCGCATTCACTATATCCGCTCTCCCCGGACCCCGCATTCACTATATCCGGTCTCCCCGGACCCTCCATTCACTGTATCTGCTCTCCCCGGACCCCGCATTCACTATATCCGGTCTCCCCGGACCCCGCATTCACTATATCCGGTCTCCCCGGACCCCGCATTCACTATATCCGGTCTCCCACAGTACGCACAGCATGGAAATGCAATTATTAGTAAATATAAGCTGCTAAATCCCTTTTCTCATCAGCAGTATATAGCAGTCTTGTGACTTCTATCAGTGTCCAGCAGAGCACTGGTTAATATTGTAGGAGTTTTCATTCCCCTCTGACCTATGAGGTTGCATGGCCCCTGACCCTCTGTCTGGTCAATGCTGATTGGCCCTGTGCTGATCACATGCACTCTCCCAAGAAAAAAAAATACCTCTCTAGCAATACACACCAAACTAAGCATGTGCAGCTTAACCCCAAGGCTCTGTTCTATCAGCAAATTGATTGGGGACAGTAGAAGAAGGGGAGGATCAGAGAAGACAGGATCAAACAGCGTTTTTACACAATGCAGAGGATTAACCCCTTAGGTTCCACAGTCAGTATAACAAGCATGCTTTCCTGCATCTACAGACTGATTGTACTGCTGGGGGTTTAGTGACACTCAAAGTTTTCATTACATTGTTCCCGATCCGCACAGAACGGACAGCGAGGATTTCTCCAGAGAAGCCGGATAATCGATTTGTTTTTTTAATTTAGCAGTTGGAAAGTAGAAATGAGTGGAGATGTTTTCCGATCGCTGTATTCTCGTTCGGAGGCGGCCAATCCGTCCGCGCCATTCCCGTCCCGCATCTTGTATTCCCATGAAGTTAGTTTCACAAATTAATTTCTATTGATCCCTCTGACTGCCGGAAAATCATTACATTTCCAGTCCACGCCGAGCGCCTCGCGTGACTTTATTTGTGTTGGCGAGTCAGTGGAGTTCAATAGACACAGATAATTGTCTGCTAAGTATAATGAGGAGTCGCCATAATGCGTGTTGTCTGCACCGCGTCATCATCGCAGTCGCCTTCTGTGTGCGGCTGCAGGACGGTGAGAAGAATTAAATCCTACCTCCGGCCTCCCCTCTACTCTACAACAGGTGTACTGGCTCCTCCCCTTCAGTCTTGCACAGGTGTACCTGCTCTTCCCCTTCAGTGTTGTACAGGCTCCTCCCCTTTAGTGTTGCACAGGTGTACCGGCTCCTCCCCTTCAGTCTTGCACAGGTGTACCGGCTCCTCCCCTTCAGTCTTGCACAGGTGTACCGGCTCCTCCCCTTCAGTCTTGCACAGGTGTAGCGGCTCCTCCCCTTCAGTCTTGCACAGGTGTAGCGGCTCCTCCCCTTCAGTCTTGCACAGGTGTACCGGCTACTCTCAGGAGCTCAGTGACTCCAAGCGTGCTCCCGTGATAGGTGGCCACCTGGGCAATAAGTCCATCCGTGACATTTCCTGGCTACTAAATATTCCACGCTCAACTGTTAGTGGGATTATAACAAAGTGGAAGCCACTGGGAACAACAGCCACTCAGCCACCAAGTGGTAGGCCACGTCACATGACAGGGCGGGGTCAGCGCATGCTGAAGCGCAGAGTGCGCAGAAGTCGCCAACTGTCTGCAGAGTCAATAGCTAAAGACCTCCAAACTTGGTGTGGCCTTCAGATGAGCCCAACAACAGTGTGTAGAGAGCTTCATGGAATGGGTTTCCATGGCCGAGCAGCTGCATCCAAGCCTTCCATCACCAAGTGCAATGCAAAGCGTCGGATGCCGTGGTGTAAAGCACGCCGCCACTGGACTCTAGAGCATGGAGAAGTGCCTCTGGAGTGACCAATTACGCTTCTCTGTTTGCCAATCTGATGGACATATCTGGATTTGGCGGTGGCCAGGAGAACGGGACTTGCCTGACTGCATTGTGCCAAGTGTAAAGTTTGGTGGAGGGAGATTATGGTGTGGGGTTGTTTTTCAGGGTTTGGGCTTGGCCCCCTAGTTCCAGTGAAGGGAACTCTTAAGGTGACATTTTGGACAATTTGATGCTCCCAACTTTGTGGGAGGAGTTTGGGGATGGCCCCTTCCTTCTCCAACATGGCTGCCCACCAGTGTACAAAGCAAGGTCCACAAAGACATGGAGGGGCCAGTTTGGGGTGGAGGAACTTGACTGTCCTGACCTCAACCCCATAGAACACCTTTGGGATGAATTAGAGCGGAGACTGCGAGCCAGGCCTCCTCCCCCGACATCAGTGCCTGACCTGACAAATGTGCTTCTGGAAGAATGGTCCAACCTTCCCATAGACACCCTCCTAAACCTTGTGGACGGCCTTCCCAGAAGAGTTGAAGCTGTTATAGCTGCAAAGGGCGGGGCCGACTCAATATTGAACCCTACTGACTAAGACTGGGGGGCTATTAAAGGTCATGTGTGTAGAAAGGGCGGGGCCAACTCAATATTGAACTCTACGGACTGAGACTGGGAGACCATTAAAGGTCATGTGTGTGGAAAGGCCGGCCGACCAATACTGGGGGCAATGTACTGTATATATTCCCATCCATGTAAAATATTAATACGAATTGTCTCACGTTACAGCCATCCTGACTCTCTACTTCCTGAACTACCTGCACTGGAGCGAGAACCTCTCCACCACCGTCTACCACGCCTTCTCCAGCCTCTGCTACTTCACCCCAATCATCGGAGCCCCCATCGCTGATGGCTGGCTGGGCAAATTCAAGTGAGTCCCATGGTTTTTTCTCTAACCAGTTCACCTCATGAATCACCTCCTGTCCGGCCCATGTACATAAACGGCCGGGTGGGAGCAGTGCAGGAGGTTTGTAAACGGCGCCCGCAGTCACAGCCTGTGTGAGCTCCCTGGGAGCGCGCAGCACCGCGATCCTCCAGACACAGTGGAACACTGATCGTCGTACGGTCCCGATCATGTGATCACTGATTGGCCAATCAGTGATCACATTGATAATAGTAAGCAAGATGTCACTTCTGACACCATTGCTTACTACATGTGAAATCTGTGAATGATCACAGAGATCACATGGTACAGGGCCATTCACAACAGCCTTGTACCATGTGACAAGCTGTGACCAATCACAGCTCACACAGTATTTCTCAATAGCTGCAAGAATGCAGCCAGAGAGAAGGAGAACTTGATTCCTCTTACAGCCTTTATGGGTGTAAAAGCAATCAGTGTAACAAAAAAAAAATATCTTCATCACCCCCCCACAAGTAGTGCAGTGTCACCATGGTGACTGTACTGCTAGGGTGACAGTATGTAAAAATATATATATATATAATAATATAAAAAAAAAATAAAAATGTAAAAATAAATGTAGAAAAATTAACATTTTTTGTTATAAACTAATTTGGGTTATTTTTTTTTAGTAAAAAGATGATTGAATAAATTTTGGCCAAGATTTATGAAGAAATATTATTTATTTGCAAAATTTTATAAGAAAAACCCTTTTTAAAAATTTTTTTTTACATTTTCATTTATATAGCAAAAGCGTCCGGACTGGAAGGGGGGGAAAGTGTCCGGACTGGAAGGGGGGGAAAGTGTCCAGACTGGAAAGGGGGGGAAAGTGTCCGGACTGGAAGGGGGGGAAAGTGTCCGGACTGGAAGGGGGGGAAAGTGTCCGGACTGGAAGGGGGGTGAAAGTGTCCGGACTGGAAGGGGGGTAAAAGTGTCCGGACTGGAAGGGGGGTAAAAGTGTCCGGACTGGAAGGGGGGTAAAAGTGTCCGGACTGGAAGGGGGGTAAAAGTGTCCGGACTGGAAGGGGGGTAAAAGTGTCCGGACTGGAAGGGGGGTAAAAGTGTCCGGACTGGAAGGGGGGTAAAAGTGTCCGGACTGGAAGGGGGGTAAAAGTGTCCGGACTGGAAGGGGGGTGAAAGTGTCCGGACTGGAAGGGGGGTGAAAGTGTCCGGACTGGAAGGGGGGTGAAAGTGTCCGGACTGGAAGGGGGGTAAAAGTGTCCGGACTGGAAGGGGGGTGAAAGTGTCCGGACTGGAAGGGGGGTAAAAGTGTCTGGACTGGAAGGGGGGTAAAAGTGTCTGGACTGGAAGGGGGGTAAAAGTGTCTGGACTGGAAGGGGGGTAAAAGTGTCTGGACTGGAAGGGGGGTAAAAGTGTCCGGACTGGAAGGGGGGTAAAAGTGTCCGGACTGGAAGGGGGGTAAAAGTGTCCGGACTGGAAGGGGGGTAAAAGTGTCCGGACTGGAAGGGGGGTAAAAGTGTCCGGACTGGAAGGGGGGGAAAGTGTCCGGACTGGAAGTGGTTAATGGGTCGATTTGTGGACCTAAGAATATTTGACCCTTCCTCCTGTCCCATGACAGAGGACCTATCACTCATGCTTCCACATGGGGGGGACTTGATAGTAATAAAATAAATAAAGTGGCAAAAAATGTATAAAAATTATATAAAAAGCAGAGCGCAGGGGGGAGAAACCAGGGGCGGACTGACCATTTGGAAACTCTGGCACTGCCCTAGGGCCCGGGGTCAGTAGGGGGCCCCATGAGATGCCCCTGGTACCTTTCATAGGCTTTTTTGGGTGTGGTTTAAGTGTGGGCCAGGACACAGGGGCCCCATGATTTCCTATTGCCCAGGGGCCCCATGAGTTGTCAGTCCGCCCCTGCACCGAAAGTGCTATTTTGTTTATTTTTAACCGTTTTCCTGCCGCCCTACAGCAGATATATTGCTACGGGGCGGAACGGGTGCGCAAAATCATGTATATATCCGTGATTTCGCATTTCTGGGTAGGAGGCGTGTGCGTGCGCCCTATCTGCGACCCTATTCGTGGCCTCGGCTGTCAGTCATCGGGTCCTGGCCGGTGATTACTCGCCGGTGATCGAGGAGCATTACCGACGGAGGGAGAGAACTGTATGTAAACAACGCAGATCTCTCCCCTGTCAGCTCCTGCACACTGCTTTGTATGGCTCCGCATAGCAGCATGCACACAGTGAAACACACACATCACACAATTAACCCTTTGATCGCCCCTCATGTTAACCCCTTCCTGCCCAGTGCCATTAGTACAGTGTCAGTGCTTTTTATTAGCACCGATCACTGTATTGGTGTCACTGGGGATGTCAGTGACACCAAGTCAGTCCCCACCCCCAGTGTCAGAATGTCCGCCGCAGTTCCGCTATAAGTCGCTGATTGCCGCCATCACTAGTACAAAAAAAAATTCCCAGTATATAGCCCGCCATTTGTAAACGCTATAACTTTCACGTAAACCGATTACACGTATTGGGATTTTTTTTCAGCGAAGACACGGAGCAGAATACATATTGGCCGAAATTTATGACGAAATTTGATTTTTTAAAAATTTTTTTTACTGAACAGGTTTAATAGCAAAAAGTCAAAAATATTGTTTTTTTCTCAAAATTGTTGGTCTTTTTGTTATAGAGCAAAAAAAAAATTTAAAAATGCACAGGCGATCGAATACCACCAAAAGAAAGCTCAATTTCTGGAAAAAAAAGGACGTAAATTTCATTTGGGTGCGGCGTTGCATGACCGCGCAATTGTTAGCTAAAGTAACGTGGCGCGTATCGCAAAAAATGGCCCGGTCAGGAGGGGGAGGGGGGGGATCCTCTGGAGGGTGAGGGGTTAATATTCAAAGCGAACTCCTCCATCCATCCAAGGGGCCTGGTATGGCTTTTAGGGGGAACCCCATGAACTTTTTTCTCTTCTGCGGGGTCCCTACTAACCTTCGTATAAGACCTAAAGGGTCTGGTATGGGTGGGGGGGACCCCACGCTGTTTTTTTTTTTTTTAATAAAAATCTCATTTAAAAAAAAGTCAGTCCTATACATTGTGTACAACTCTGCAGGTAGTTTAAGGGGACCCCCCCCCCCCTCCCCAAGCATGATATTTAAAGGAATTATTCATTATTTTTTTTTGTTCACTTTAAGCAATGAAAAATGACCGCCCCTTTAAAAATGGTACTTTTAGAAATGAATTTTTTCATTGATTCCTGTCTTCCTGTCCCTCAGGGCGGTCCCCGAGTTCCCAGACCCCTTTTATGGCCAATAAGTGGCATATAAACCTTCAAAATGGGCCCTTTTTGATATTATAAGTTGGAGCCGTATAGACTTGCATTAAATGCGAAGTTCGCGGTCGAACGTTCGTTGGGTTCGCATGTTCGACTTTGAACCGAATACAGGGGGGGGGGGTTGTTCGGCCCATCGCTATTGTGGATACGATCTCATTACAGCACCTCTCTCTTCCCGCAGCACCATCTTTTGGCTGTCCATTCTGTACGTGATCGGTCATGTGGTCAAGTCCGTGGGCGCCATTCCGTATGTGGGCGGCGAGGAGCTGCATGTGTAAGTAGGACGCCCCTCCCCCCTTCCCAACGTAAGTCGAATACAATTCCAACTACAAATTACAGCTTCCCAGCTTTACAGGAGCAGGGGGACGGGTAAGTGAACTCGTTAGATGCAATATTTTGACTCCGCCTCTTTTTCAGGGCTCTGTGCATCATTGGCCTGATTGCCATCGCCTTCGGGACGGGCGGTATCAAGCCCTGCGTGGCGGCCTTCGGCGGTGACCAGTTCGATGAAGAAAATGTAAGATTTTTTTTCCTCTTTGGACAGCGAGAGACGATATCCATCCAGAAAAAATCAAGGCCGGTTCCAGGGGCGGACTGACAATTAATGGGGCCCCCGGGCAATAGGGGATCATGGGGCCCCTGTGTCCTTGCCGAAACTCAAAAAAGCCTATGAAAAAGGTACCAGGGGCATTTAATGGGGCCCCCTACTGACCCCGGGCCCTCGGGCAGTGCCCGAGTTTCCAAATGGTCAGTCCGCCCCTGGCCGGTTCACATAATGCGGTTTTTAAGGGGGCGGTCCACCAATAGGTGGTATTTCAGTTATAGGCGGGGTCTGCTGATCTGATCTTCTTGTACTGCATGTCTCCGGTGGGGGGATCAGCTATCCAGAATCTACCAGAGATGGGGAAAAAAAACCCAGCACATGGGGGACTATACCCACCTTCTGCGTGATCTGTCCCGTGTGCTGATATGTCCACCTTTCAACAAAATGCCCCCCCCCCCCCGTTAGGTGAAGCAGGGGTTAATAGCACAGTGTGAGCTTTTTCAGACTTTTATCAAGAGAGCCCAACTGTGCCCACCTCCTCCATTCACAGAAGCCTGTACAACAGCTTCCATGAATGGAAAAGGATCTACAGTATGGATGGGGGATGGGCAGAAGATTGATTTGTCCACCTTCCCCAATCTTAGACCCCGTTTCATTCATGGAAGCTGTTGTAATGGCTTTTATGAATGGAGGAGGTGGAGAAGATTTATTAGTATGCCTTCCCCATTCTTAGACCCCGTTTCATTCACGGAAGCTGTTGTAATGGCTTTTATGAATGGGGGATGGGCAGAAGATTAATTGGTCCGCCTTCTCCATTCTTAGACCCCGCTTCATTCATGGACGCTGTTGTAACGGCTTCTACTTACATGGAAGAAAAATATATTTTAAATATATTTTTTAAATATTCTTCCCAAATATATTGACATCTATTTGAAATGCTACAATTTTGACCGTATTCAATATATTTGAAAATAGATTTTAATAAATATGTATATATACTGCATGTTGAAATGCGTTTATATTACAAAATACATGAAAAATATTTTTAAAAATAGATTTTCAAATATACTGTATGTCTTTAAAAATACAAATCTACATTTTTGGAATTTACAATTATATGTTAAAATGCCTTTTTTATATGTTAAAAAAAAATCTGAAGAATATATTTTTAAAAATTAAAAAAAAGTCGTTTTAACATATATTTATAAATACAAATCTACATTTTTGGAATTTACAAAGACATGCAGTATATTTGAAAATCTATTTTAAAAATATTCTTCCCAAATATATTGACATATAATTGAAATGCTCCAATTTTGGCCGTATTCAATATATTTCAAAACAGATTTCAATAAATAAATATATCTATATATACTGCACGTTGAAATGCGTTTTTATTAGAAAATATATGAAAAATATACTGTGTGTCTTTAAAAATACAAATCTACATTTTTGGAATTTACAAATATATGTTAAAATGACTTTTTTATATGTTAAAAAAATCTGAAGAGTATATTTCAAAAATATATATATTTTCTGCTGGAAAAACGCTCCAAAAAAACAAACCATTTTTTCCCTCCTAAAAGCTAAAAAAAAACGCCAATAGCCTAAATTAGTGTTCATGAACACGCAGGATATCATTATTTTAGCTTCTAGGAGAAAAAAAAAAAAGGTAATAACCGCTTTTAGGAGCTTAACCTCTTCACGCCGGCCGCACACAAATGGACGCAAAATAGACGCCGAGCAGCCGCACATTTGCGTGCAATTATCAAAAAACATATGTGCTGAGAGTGCGCGCTCCCAGCACACGTCTGGTACTCACAGAAAGGTCCCAGTCTCCTCTTTCGATCGGGACCTTTCCCGATCATGTGACCGCCGTGACCACGCGTCATGGCGTTCACATGATCCCTAAACCCCGCCTGTCCCAGCTTCTGAAACACTTAAAGGGCTGGGAGGCGCCGGTGGGAAGGGGTTAAAAAAACGTTAGTGTGCATGGGGCCTGAAAGGAAAAAAACACATGTGTAAGCAACATTTTTTTTATGCCCGGAGTGTAGGGCTGTTCAATCCCTCCTGATACACTTCTACAAAATAAAACCACCACCCACAGTGAGCCTGGGTCAGGGGCGGGCTGACAACTCATGGGGCCCCCGGGCAATAGGGGATCATGGGGCCCCTGTGTCTTTGCCTAAACTCAAAAAAGCCTATGAAAAAGGTACCAGGGGCATCTCATGGGGCCCCCTACTGACCCCGGGCCCTCGGGCAGTGCCCGAGTTTCCAAATGGTCAGTCCGCCCCTGGCCCGGGTTCACACATGTGCGGCATGGAAAACCGCATGTGATTCGCACAGGAACCGCACCGAATTCCTCGGCCAATCACATGTGATTTGTGTGCGGTGCGATCGGAGTCGTACATTTTATATGGCTCTAATCGCACCGCACCAAAAATGCGCAGGACCCTTTTTTGGGGTCCGCGCTAGAATTGGATCGCACAGGTATTCACACCTATGGAATCCGATTCTGCACATCGCACCGCGTTTTGCGGACCGCTTTCGGGGTGTTGTTAACTTAGCATACACAGCCGCATGAACTTGGTGCGATTCTGATGCGGTGTGGAATTCGCACAGAAAACGCTGCAAGTTCAGCACCGCATCAGTGTGAACCCGGGCTGAAGAACGAATGTATAAAATCAAAACAAATGAATAAATATTACAGTGTATCAAATAAAAACAAATGACTAAAGAATGCCATGTATGAAATAAAAACAAAGAAAGGGCGCCGTGTATAAAATCAAAACAAATAAATAATGCAATGTATAAAATCAAAACAAATGAACAAACAATACAACGTATCAAATAAAGACAAGCGGATGAAAACAAAACTAATCAATGGCACAGTACAGGATAATGTGCGTCCAATTCATTTCCAGATTAAAACTCGTTTCTAAATGTATTCAAAGTTTATAAAACATTTTTGATGCGTCCTGATTGGTGGTGAAGATTTCTTGCCATCAGAAAGACGTTTTTGCCAAAATTTGATTACGCTTTAATTTTTTTTTTTTTTTAATCTGGCATTCTATTATACACATAATATATTTCTGATTCATTTGGGGTTTTTTTGTTTTTTTTTTCCTTTGTTATTTATTTGTTTTTCCTTGGGCCCCTTGAACTCTGCACCTGCCCCCCCCCCGGGCGCACGAAAATGCTGATGGGAATGAATAATACAGCTGGACGGCCCTGTGCGCAAGAGGCCTTTGCTTCTCGCCTCTCGCCGTGGGCGGTACATCATTTTTGTTGTCTTTCATTCCTATAGATCAGTGTTTCTCAACCTTTTTTCAGTCAAGGCGCCCTTTAAAATGGACAGTCCCGAGGCGCCCTTTAAAATGATGGACAGTCTTGAGGCACCCTTTAAAATGATGGGCAGTCCCGAGGCGCCCTTTAAAATGATGGACAGTCCCGAGGCGCCCTTTAAAATGATGGACAGTCTTGAGGCACCCTTTAAAATGATGGGCAGTCCCGAGGCGCCCTTTAAAATGATGGACAGTCCCGAGGCGCCCTTTAAAATGATGGACAGTCCCGAGGCGCCCTTTAAAATGATGGACAGTCCCGAGGCGCCCTTTAAAATGATGGACAGTCCCGAGGCGCCCTTTAAAATGATGGACAGTCCCGAGGCGCCCTTTAAAATGATGGACAGTCCCGAGGCGCCCTTTAAAATGATGGACAGTCCCGAGGCGCCCTTTAAAATGGTGGACAGACCCGAGGCGCCCTTTAAAATGATGGACAGTCTTGAGGCACCCCATTCTAAAATGGGGTGCCTCAAGACTGTCCATCCTTTTAAAAGGGTGCCCCATTCTAAAATGTGGAAAACTATTCTACACAAGTAGGACACCCAACATTCGAGGTGATTTATCCTTCCAAAGCCAATACACTTTTGCACGCTGGTACCGACTAGTATTCCAGTGTTTCTCCTCGCCCTCAGTTTTTCTCCATCACTGAGCTAATATGACCCCAGCACTGAAGAAGAGGGGCAGGGGAGGGGCAAACTAAGATACTGTGCAGGCAGCTGACACCTTTCTTATCAACTGATGATGTCATTGGTTGTCAGGACGCCGGCGGTTAGAAGGTCATAATGGCGCACAATGAAAACCTGTGGCTTTGATTAACTAAAAGGCTGGCATGTTCCACCCGCTGGCTTGTATACAAGTTTTGGGCAATTTTTAGACATTTTGACAAGGCACCCCTGAAGAAACCTCAAGGCTACCCCGGGGTGCCTGGGCACCCTGGTTGAGAAAGGCTGCTATAGACCACGGGTGTCAAACTGGAGGCCCACCAGCTGTCACCGAACTACAAGTCCCATGAGGCATTGCAAGATTGACAGTTACAAACATGACTCCGAAAGGCAGAGGCATGATGGGAATTGTAGTTTCGCAACAGCTGGAGGGCCACCAGTTTGACACCCCTGTGTTTCAGAACTACAAGTCCCATGAGGCATTGCAAGTTTGACAGTTACAAGCATGACTCCCAAGGGCAGAGGCATGATGGGACTTGTTTCAGAACTACAAGTCCCATGAGGCATTGCAAGAGTGACCGTTACAACCATGACTCTCAAAGGCAGAGGCATGGGACTGGCATGATGGGGCTGGAGGGCCGCCAGTTTGACACCTTTGGTCTATAGCAGCCTTTCTCAACCAGGGTGCCCAGGCACCCCGGGTGCCTTGAGGTTTCTTCAGGGGTTGCCTTGTCAAAATGTCTAAAAATAGACTATGGGAATGCAAAATGCACTTGACAAAAAAAAATGTCAACACCGGCCGTAAGGCTAGCTTCACATCTGTGTTTTGGGAACGTGCGCAAAATCACACCCTTTCCCACCAAGCAGAGAAGCACACTGCACTTTAATAGACACATTGGGGTGCGACTGATTCCTAATGGTCTCCCTGAGCCATTGTTGACTGCATGGAGCCACAGCGGTGCAGCGCGATTTCACAAGAAAGTTTGGGGAATTCTTTTTCTGTGGTTCTCATGCGTAGAGAAGCCCATTGAAGTGAAGCCAAGGCTTGGACATTCTGTTTTCAGTCATGCGACTGTCATTTATACATCTCCTTGGACTCAACTAAAAACAACTGTCACTTTTTCGGAAAAATATCCCTGTGTGTTTAGCTCTGCGAATTGTGCCTCCTATATTTTAGACTTTTCAGCCAAGATATGGATTTATAAACAATTTGCTTGTTTTTTCCATCTTCTTCAGGTAAAAGAGAGAGGAAAATTCTTCTCCATCTTCTATATGTCCATCAATGCCGGAAGTCTCATCTCCACCTTCGTGACGCCGATTCTCCGAGGTCAGATATCTTTATCCAACTCCAGTCCTATCAATGGGTCCTACAAATGGTGGCGAGCTGATGCTTTCTACTAAAGGACCACATGGGGGGGGGTGACGGACAGAGTGTACATCGGGAGGTGTACAACTGGTGCTATTCTGCCGTGAAGCTGGGCAAATCTGCCACAGAGACGGTCGACACGATTCGGTCGTTCGAGGTGTTTTGAGCGGAACATGTACTTCAAGAGTGGACAGAGGAGTCCCTAGGGTTGGTGTCACCCGGTGCGGTAACACTTGGTGACACCCCCTCCGACGATCCCCGCAGAATGGATTGGACTCCGATCCATTATGCTCAATCCGCAGATCCGATCCATCCTGCGGGGATCGTCGGATTTCTTTACAACTTACCTTACAACTTACCTTTTCTTGGAGTGGGTCCGGTGTCCGCCCATATAGGTTGCATGCCGACGATCCCCGCAGGATGGATCAGATCTGTGGATTGAGCATAATGGATTGGACTCCGATCCATTATGCCCCCCAATCCACAGATCCCATCCCGTAAAGAAAGCTGATGATCCCCGCAGGATGGATGGGATCTGTAGATTGAGCATAATGGATCGGAGTCTGATCCATTATGCTCCCCAATCCACATATCCCATCCATCCTGTGTGGTTAGTCGGCTTGCTTTACAACTTACCTTTCCGTGGAGCAGGTCCGGTGTCACCCCGTGCGGTCGGTGTCACCCCGTGCGGGCCGAACCCCCCGCACCTGCCTCGGAACGCCACTGAGAGTGGAAGAACATCACTGGTAGATGACGAGAGATCAGGATGACCTTCAACGAGCTCGAGCCCCAAAAATGCCCTCTTTCTGAAGGTGAAGATCCAGCTCAAAGGCCCAAATCCAGCGATTTGGCCAGTTTCACGCAGAATTTCAAGTTTTCTCTGTGTTCTAACTTGCTGTCCATGATGAAATAGCAGACGTGGTAGCACATGTGGTCAGAATAGCACCAGTGGCACAGCTCCCGATGTACACAGGACGATATCTTTTGGCACACTGATTTATGAAGGTCGGTGCTCCCTGTGACTGTGCATGCAGCCTCGTGCTGCCATCTGTTGGCGTGTTACAAAACTAATCTCAAAACTTTTTGATACCACCTCATAAGGATTTTATACTAAAATTTCAACTTCCATGCCCTGTCAGTTGTCCCACAGCGGCGGGATGATTGGCAATGACTGGCATTTGGGAATGGGAAGGTTCCCGAATTCACCCCCCCCCCCCCCCTTCAGTTCATTGTCCCATCACACTACATCTGTACCGGCCTCTCACATCACCTCTCCCCGTGTCTTGCAGGAGACGTCCAGTGCTTCGGAATGGATTGTTACGCTTTGGCGTTCGGCGTTCCGGCTGCCTTGATGTTTATTGCGCTGAGTAAGTAAATCGCTTTATTGGAGATTTTTTATTTTATTATTAACATGTTGAAGTATCAGGAGAACAAAATGACCAGAAAGATAAATAATAACCAAACAAACATTGTAAACAATTTATTGGTTGAAGAGATCCAATGAGAGATAATAGGAAGAACATCTGATATCTGCGTCTGAGAAAAAGGAAAAGGATGTCACAACGATGAGATTAGACCTCCAGCCTCCCCTTCAGTCTTGCACAGGTGTATTGGCTCTTCCCCTTCAGTCTTGCACAGGTGTACTGGCTCCTCCCCTTCAGTCTTGCACAGGTGTACTGGCTCCTCCCCTCCAGTCTTGCACAGGTGTACCGGCTCCTCCCCTTCAGTCTTGCCCAGGTGTACCGGCTCCTCCCCTTCAGTCTTGCACAGGTGTACCGGCTCCTCCCCTTCAGTCTTGCACAGGTGTACCGGCTCCTCCCCTTCAGTCTTGCACAGGTGTACCGGCTCCTCCCCTTCAGTCTTGTACAGGTGTACCGGCTCCTCCCCTTCAGTCTTGCACAGGTGTACCGGCTCCTCCCCTTCAGTATTGCACAGATGTACCGGCTCCTCCCCTCCAGTCTTGCACAGGTGTACCGGCTCTTCCCCTTCAGTCTTGCACAGGTGTACCGGCTCCTCCCCTTCAGTCTTGCACTGGTGTATCGGCTCCTCCCCTTCAGTTTTGCACAGGTGTACCGGCTCCTCCCCTTCAGTCTTGCACAGATGTACCAGCTCGCCCCCTTCAGTCTTGCACATGTATATTGGCTCCTCCCCTCCAGTATTGCACAGGTGTCCCGGCTCCTCCCCTTCTGTCTTGCTCAGGTATCCCGGCTCCTCCCCTTCAGTCTTGCACAGATCTTAGAGGCTGCGAATGGCAGTGCGGGTAGGGCCCCACCCGGAACTGCCAAATCACATATATATAACAGTAAATAACTTCAAACATGCGTGGGACAAACATAGATCTATACTTAGACAAAAAAGTTAACAAAACCCCCCCCAACAAAAAAAAAAAGACAGGCAGACTTGATGGACTTGGTCTTTTTTCTGCTGTCACTTTTCTATTATTTCAGGTACTTATATAGCGCCATCAATTTACACAGCGCTTTACATATATATTGTACATTCCCATCAGTCCCCGCCCCTGAGGAGCGTACAATCTAAGGTCCCTAACTCACGTTCATACATACACATACTAGGACCAATTTAGACAGGAGCCAATTCACCTCTCAGCATGTCTTTGTTGTGTGGAAGGAAACCCATGCAGTCACAGGGAGAACATGCAGACTCCAGGCAGGTGGTGCAGTGCTTTACATATATATTGTACATTCACATCAGTCTCCGCCCCTGAGGAGTATACAATCTAAGGTCCCTAACTCACGTTCATACATACACATACTAGAGACAATTTAGACAGGAGCCAATTCACCTCACAGGTCTTTGTTGTGTGGGAGGAAACCGGAGTACCCAGAGGAAACCCGCGCAGTCACAGGGAGAACATGCAAACTCCAGGCAGGTGGTGACGTGGTTGGGATTCGAACCAACAACCCGAGTACTGCCAGGCGGAAGGGCTAACCATTCAGCCACTGTGCTGCCCCTCTGCAATATCAGGTGGGTGGTTATACTCTCTTGGTGCAAACACTAGTTTTCCTGGCTGTCAGGCTGATTTGAACACGAATTGGCGATGCGGCATCTCTATTACCAGCCCCTCGGAGACGAACACCCGGACTATTGTAGAGTTTTCTCAGTTTTTCTCTCCCATCATTAGATCCGTCAAGTTTGATTCATAAATAAATCACAGAGACATATATTTTTATACCAGAAATGTGCTTGGCCCCGGGGCCCCTCTGTTCCTGCCGTGCAGAGCTGACCCCCCCCCCTCCCCTCCGATCTGCGTCCATGCAGCTGATCTGATGAAAGCGCTGTTTGTGCGCCGGGCGGTGAATGATTCCCTTCATGTAGACGGACGGCGGGGTCCTGTGAGGACAGGCAGAGTACTGTGGATGGACGTCTGACATTTTGTTTTCTCTCCTCCAGTTGTGTTTGTCAGCGGCAGCGGAATGTACAAGAAGAACCCGCCGCAAGGAAACGTCTTATCCCGAGTCATCAAGTGCATCGGAGTGAGTGATAGAACCAGAACCGATACTCACATTTCACCGACCGCAGAGCCAGTCCACCAAAAAAAAGTCACATTGTAGATATTTCAAACGAAAAAACCTTTTTCCACCGCGCTTAGCGATCAAATAAATAATCAATTCTACAGCCGCACACAAAAAAAAAAAAACATCCACCCTAATTGTACATTATACTCCTACCAATACGCTGCGCTGGAAATAAAAGTCTGCAACTCATAATCCTCAAATACAGTTGTGTTCAAAATACTAGCCGTCAGACATCACTAACCGGATCAATCGCTGTTTTTGGTGGAAATGATATTTCTACATGGCAAATAATTTCCTAGTAGGTGTAGTAGAGTCATAGAAATCCAACAGACCCAACAGTCATGACATGCATGCTGCTGATTCTGTGTCATTGAATCACTCATTGAAAGGGGCGTGTTCACAATAATAGCCGTGTGGAGTTCTATTAGTGAGGTCATTAATTCTTTGAAAAACAGGTGGCAATTATTGCCCTTATTTAAGGAAGTAAGGCAGCAAATGTTGGACATGCTGGTTACAGTGCATTTCTCTCTGAAATTCTGAGGAAAATGGGTGGTTCCAGACATTGTTCAGAAGAACAGCGTACCTTGATTAAAACGTTGATTGGAGGGGAAAACATATAAAGAAGTGCAGAAAATGATCGGCTGCTCAGCTAAAATGATGGCAAATGCTTTAAAATGGCAACCAAAACCTGAAAGACGCGGAAGAAACCGAAAAACCACCATTGGAATGGATAGAAGAATAGCCAAAATGGGGCGGACTCAGCCAACAATCAGCTCCAGGAAGATGAAAGAAGGTGTGACGTTCCCTGTGAGGACTCAGCCAACAATCAGCTCCAGGAAGATGAAAGAAGGTGTGACGTTCCCTGTGAGGACTGTTACAATTAGAAGACGCCGATGTGAAGCCAAGCTATCTGCAAGAAGTCCCCGCAAAGTCCCACTGATGGAAAAAGACGTGTGCTGAAGAGGTTACAATCTGCCAAAGAGCACATTGATTGGCCTAAAGAGAAATGGCGCAACATTCTGTGGACTGATGAAAGTAAGATTGTTCTTTTTGGGTCTAGTGGGCGGAGACAGTTTGTCAGACGACCCCCAAACACTGAATTCAAGCCACAGTACACTGTGAAGACCGTGAAGCATGGTGGTGCAAGCATCATGATATGGGGATGTTTCTCATACTACGGTGTTGGACCTATTTATCGCATACCAGGGATCATGGATCAGTTTGAATCCATCAGAATACTTGAAGAGGTCATGCTGCCTTATGCTGAAGAGGAAATGCCCTTGAAATGGGTGTTCCAACAAGACAACGACCCCAAACACACCAGTAAACGTGCAACATCTTGGTTCCAGACCAACAAGATGGACGTTATGGAGTGGCCAGCCCAATCCCCGGATCATCCAATAGAAAACTTGTGGGGTGACATCAAAAATGCCGTTTCTGAGGCCAAACCAAGAAATAGAGAAGAACTGTGGAATGTGGTCCAATCATCCTGGGCTGGAATACCTGATCACAGGGGCCAGAAGTTGGGTGACTCCATGCAACACAGATGTCCAGCAGTTCTCAGAAACAGTGCGACTACAACCAAATATTCATGAAGTCATTCAAAGGAAAGCAAAATCTTCCAACATTTCTCAGTTTATATAGTGAATGTTTGAGTTTGTAAAGAAGAATACAAACACGGCCATTTTTTTGAACCGTCTAATATTCACTTTTCTTCACTTTTTTTAAAGGAACAACACAAATTTGATGTATTTTTCTTCCTGTTGTGATTTGGAATAGAATGTGTCGTGTTCCCAATGCATTCGTGTGGATGGAAATAAAAACTATTAGAAGGATTTTCAGCTTTATTCACTTTTTTCAACACACTGCTAATATTTTGAACACAACTTTATATGCGATAAATCCAAACGTAAAATATACAGGCGGACCTCGGTATACGAACGCCTCGGCTAATGTAATTTTCGGTTTATGAATGAAAGTCCAATTGAAAATAATGCCTCGGTTTACGAATTTTTTTTGCAATACGAACAAATTAATTGGTTTTCGATGCATTTACGAATTCATTTTTAATCATGTCCCTGTACAGTATTTATACCTGAACAGATAAAACTTTTTTTTGGTTTTCAATGCATTCCTATGGGAAACCGCATTATTTTTCGCAATACAAAAAGTTCCGCAGAATGAATTAAATTCGTAAACCGAGGTATGCCTGTAAATGAAAGTCCAAAAAGTTATGAAGGTTCTCCTGTGAGGAAAGTGTCCATCAACATCAACAACAGTGTATCCACCACCAACAAAACCAGCCTCTTACCGAATTCCCAGACCCCAAATTCAGACTTTCAGATTGATCCCCTTGACAACATCCTTTTGGATGAAACGTGCATCAGGGGAGGAGGAGTCCGTGCTCATGTCATCAGCAGGCACCACCAGCGTCTATTACATGAGGTTTTATCATATGATTTTGTAAGTAGAACTTTTGGGGTTTTGATGAATAAGTCTTTGGTGGTATCACGCTATGGAGGGTTTCTTTTGTATGTCTGCGCTGTCTGTGGCAAAGGAAAAGGAATAAGCCATCGGAGCATCAACATCGGCCTTTCCCAACCTTCTCATCACAGAGGAACCCCTGAAATTACTTTCTGGTCTCGGGGAACCCCTGCAAAAAATGACTGTCTACAACTCTCCATACATTAGTGTGGTGGTCAGTGGGAAGAATGCTCCTCACACTTGTGTCATTGGGAAGAATGCTCCTCACACTTGTGTCATTGGGAAGAATGCTCCTCACACTTGTGTCATTGGGAAGAATGCTCCTCACTCTTGTGGTCATTGAGAAGAATGCTCCTCACACTTGTGGTCATTGGGAAGAATGCTCCTCACACTTGTGGTCATTGGGAAGAATGCTCCTCACACTTGTGTCATTGGGAAGAATGCTCCTCACACTTGTGTCATTGGGAAGAATGCTCCTCACTCTTGTGGTCATTGAGAAGAATGCTCCTCACTCTTGTGGTCATTGGGAAGAATGCTCCTCACACTTGTGGTCATTGGGAAGAATGCTCCTCACACTTGTGGTCATTGGGAAGAATGCTCCTCACACTTGTGGTCATTGGGAAGAATGCTCCTCACACTTGTGGTCATTGGGAAGAATGCTCCTCACACTTGTGGTCATTGGGAAGAATGCTCCTCACACTTGTGGTCATTGGGAAGAATGCTCCTCACACTTGTGGTCATTGGGAAGAATGCTCCTCACACTTGTGGTCAGTGGGAAGAATGCTCCTCACACTTGTGGTCAGTGGGAAGAATGCTCCTCACACTTGTAGTCAGTGGGAAGAATGCTCCTCACACTTGTGTCATTGGGAAGAATGCTCCTCACTCTTGTGGTCATTGAGAAGAATGCTCCTCACACTTGTGTCATTGGGAAGAATGCTCCTCACACTTGTGTCATTGGGAAGAATGCTCCTCACACTTGTGGTCAGTGGGAAGAATGCTCCTCACACTTGTGGTCATTGGGAAGAATGCTCCTCACACTTGTGGTCATTGGGAAGAATGCTCCTCACACTTGTGTCATTGGGAAGAATGCTCCTCACACTTGTGTCATTGGGAAGAATTCTCCTCACACTTGTGTCATTGGGAAGAATTATCCCCTTACAGATTGCTAAAAAAAAGATCGATGGTATCAGAAGAACTGTATCTGAGAGGCAGAAATTTCTCTTGGCTCAAGGAACCCCTAGCAACCTATGGAGGAACCCTGGTCTTCATGGTTGTTATCATACGATCGGGATACATGCAGCGTCCTGCCAAACAGACCTCCTATCATTTGGGGTCTAGGAATTTGGGAAGAGGCTGGTTATGTCGGTGCTGGATACACTCTTCACAACAAATGTATTTTTGATGTTGATGGACACTTTCCTCACAGGAGAACCTTCATAACCCTTCGGATTTTCGTTTATAGTTTCCATTGGGATTTATCACATTTATTTGAGCATTATTAGTTGCTCACTTATTCATTTACAGCGCAGCATATTGGTATGAGCATATCACAGTTATTGGTGGAGATACTGCCTATGGTACCTCCGGGCCAAAATTCCTCAGTATGTTCCTGTTCACCTGGGAATGTTCCAGCTCCTCTTTTCACACTTTTCACCAAAATGAATACATTTCCAGCAGGAAAGGTTGCAGCCCCTCATAATGGGCACAGCGGGGGTACAGACCCAGGAACTCAGCACAGGGATGGTGGTAACCCCTCATAATGGGCACAGCAGGGGTACAGACCCGGGAACTCAGCACAGGGATGGTGGGAACCCCTCAATGGGCACAGAGGGTGTACAGACCTGGGAACTCAGCACAGGGATGGTGGGAACCCCTCATAATGGGCACAGCGGGTGTACAGACCCGGGAACTCAGCACAGGTATGGTGGGAACCCCTCATAATGGGCACAGCGGGTGTACAGACCTGGGAACAGACTTCTGGTTCTTGAGCTGGACCTCCATAATTTGGCCACAAATGGGTTGATGGTGTCATCTCTCCCTGGCAGAGTGAGAGGAATCTGAATCATCTCCATGTTTTCTCTCTCTTATCTTTAGTTTGCCATCAAGAACCGCTGGACACATCGCTCTAAGCAATTCCCCAGGCGGGAGCACTGGCTGGACTGGGCCTCTGAGAAGTATTCGGTAAGTGTGAGTCTCTTGCTGCCTGCTCATAGGACACGTCCATTTGAGCACTTGGGCACTGCCCAAGGGCCCGGGGTCCGTAGGGGGCCCCATGAGTTGTCAGTCCACCCCTGGTCACCTCAACATCTCTTCTCTGCTTCATGACTTTAACTTGGCCTGCATTCAAGGATTGAGTAGGACAGGTCTGACCTAAACTGCAAATTTTGAAGGCTGCTGTCTGTCAACTACGGTGTCCCTGGGGGGTCCCTGGAACAGTCCAGAAAGTATGTCAAAGGATAAGGGCATTACAAAACTAAAATGAGTCCAATAATATTAATTTTTCGTGACAAGAAGTCAAAGAATGGAACCAACGCGTTTCAGGTCTCAGAGCTCCGCCTTCGTCAGGGCTTTGTCTTTATGAAGGTGGAGCTCTGAGTCCCCAAAATGCGTTAATTTATTCCTTTTACTACCTGGCATGAAAAACTAAGTTTTATTGGACTCATTTTGGTTTTGTGATCCTCTCATACGTTCACCTATTAATTTGGTCCATGGTAGACATACTCGCACGAGAACTCCACCCCCTCATCTCTAGTGGGGTCATGTTCCTTCTACCGAGGCCACAAACTATTATTTCAAATGGAAAAGTCATATTACAGCTCACCATACAGGCCACCCTGAAAGCAGAGCTGTGGGAGGGACCCAGCAGACTCCACCCACTACAGGCTTCCTGCAGAAAACTACAGAAGGGGGCGGAGACAAGACCAGTCACCCTGCACAAGGAGAGAGAGCAGAGCTGAGGGAGGGGCCCTGCAGGCTCCACCCACTACAGAAAACTAGTGGAGGAGGTGAAGACCAGACCAGTCACCGTGCACTAGGAGAGAGAGCAGAGTTGAGTGAGGGGCCCAGCAGGCTCCACCCACTGCAGAAAACTAGAGTGGGCGGAGACAAGATCAGTCCTGCACAAGGAGAGAGAGCAGAGCTGTGGGAGGGGCCCAGCAGGCTCCACCCACTACAGAAAACTAGAGGGGGTGGAGACAAGATCAGTCCTGCACAAGGAGAGAGAGCAGAGCTGAGGGAGGGGCCCAGCAGGCTCCACATACTACAGAAAACTAGAGGGGGTGGACACAAGACCAGTCCTCCTGCACAAGGAGAAAGAAAGCAGAGCTCAGGGAGGGGCCCTGCAGGCTCCACCCACTACAGAACACTAGAGGGGGCGGAGACCAGATCAGTCCTGCCCAAGGAGAGAGAGCAGAGCTGTGGGAGGGGCCCTGAAGGCTCCACCTACTACAGAAAACTAGAGGAGGGGGTGGAGACAAGACCAGTCCTCCTGCACAGGGAGAGAGAGCAGAGCTGTGGGAGGGGCCTTGAAGGCTCCACCCACTACAGAAAACTACCGGAGGGGGTGGAGACAAGACCAGTCCTCCTGCACAAGGAGAGAGAGCAGAGCTGTGGGAGGGGCCCTGAAGGCTCCACCTACTACAGAAAGCTACAGGAGGGGGCGGAGACAAGACCAGTCACCCTGCACAAGGAGAGAGAGCAGAGCTGGCAGAGGGGCCCAGAAGGCTCCACCTACTACAGAAAACTACCAGAGGGGGTGGAGACAAGATCAGTCCTGCACAAGGAGAAGGAGCAGAGCTGAGGGAGGGGCCCTGCAGGCTCCACCTACTACAGAAAACTACAGGAGGAGGCGGTAACAAGACACAAGGGGTGGACTTGGTCGCCAACAATGCTTAGGTAGGCGGTATGTGTTAAGTAAAACTCAAAGGATTTTTATGCTCTAATTTTACAATTTTTTTGTGCGTTTTACTTGACACATACCACCTACCTAAGCATTGTTGGCGACCAAGTCCACCCCTTCATGGAAACTGAATTCCTTGATGACAGTGGTCTCTTCCAGCAGGATAATGGGCCCTGCCACGATGCAAAAAATGGTTCAAGGATGGTGTAAAGAACACAATGATGGGTTTGAGGTGTTGACTTGGCCTCCAAATTCTCCAGATCTCAATCCTTTCAAACATTTGTTGAATGTGCTGGAAAAACAAGTCTGATCCATGGAGGCCCCACCTCAGGACTTAAAGGATCTGCTACTAGGGTGGCCACCCCATCCCTTTAAAACTGAACACACAATTAACCCCTCGCCTACCGGGCACTTCTACCCCCTTCCAGTCCAGGACAATTTTCAGCTTTCAGCGCTGTCGCACTTTGAATGACAATTGCGCGGTCATGCAACACTGCACCCATATGAAATTTTTCATAATTTTTTTCACACGAATAGAGCTTTCTTTTGGTGGTATTTAATCGCCGCTGGGGGTTTATTTTTTTGCGCTATAAACAAAAAAAAAAGTGCACAAAATTAGCAAACAGGTAATTTTTCTCCTTTACTGATGTGTGTTGATGAGGCTACACTGGTAGGCAGCACTGATAGGCTGCAATGATGGGCACTGATGAGGTGGCATGGATAGGCAGCACTGATGTGCACTGATCGGAGGTACTGATGAGCTGGCACTGATGCTGCACTGATGGGCAGCACTGATTGGTGGCACTGATGGGTGGTACTGCAGGGCACAGGTGGGTGGCACTGCTGGGCACAGGTGGTTGGCACTGATGGGGGGCACTACTGGGCACAGGTGGGTGGCACTGCTGGACACAGATGGTTGGCACTGATGGGGGGCACTGATGGGCACAGGTGGTTGGCACTGATGGGCACAGGTGGGTGTCACTGGGCACAGTTGGGTGGCACTGCTGGGCACAGGTGGTTGGCACTGATGGGGGGCACTGATGGGCACAGGTGGGTGGCACTGATGGGCACAGGTGGGTGACACTGATGGGCACAGGTGGTTGGCACTAATGGGTGGCACTGCTGGGCACAGGTGGGTGGCACTGCTGGGCACAGGTGGGTGACACTGATGGGCACAGGTGGTTGGCACTAATGGGGGGCACTGCTGGGCACAGGTGGGTGGCACTGCTGGGCACAGGTGGTTGGCACTAATGGGTGGCACTGCTGGGCACAGGTGGGTGGCACTGCTGGGCACAGGTGGGTGACACTTATGGGCACAGGTGGGTGACACTGATGGGCACAGGTGGGCTGCACTGATGGGCACAGGTGGGCTGCACTGCTGGGCAGTGATCATCAGGGCACTGATCAGTGCCCTGATGGTCAGTGCCGATCCCTCTGCTGGCAATTGACGCTTCTTGGCAGAACCTTCCATACGCTGTGACAGTGTGAGGAAAGTGCATTTACCGAAAATCTGCTGTGTCATTGGACACAGCTGATCACGTGTTAAAGGCCGCTGTGACTGGCTGTTTACCGGACACAGCGGTCACCGGTGGCGCCAGGTGCGTGCCGCTGGGGGCGTGTTCTGGAATGATGTCCACGGACGTTATCCCAGAACTAGACAACAGCGCTGTAGCCGTCCTTCGGATATAGTGCGGTTGGGAACTAATTAATTACAAGGGTTCTGCGGCTGATTAAGGTGGTAATTAAACTCACTCGGTGCCTTGTCTGCAGTCAGTCAGCCCCAGAACCTGTGTAAGTAATATGTGTTCGGTTTTATAGGGATGAGGCAGCAATCTTACTGACATTTGAAGCTTGATGGGATCCTTTGAAGCTAAAAAAAACCTACCATATAACCAGGGGCAACTCATGGGGCCCCCGGGTAATAGGGGATCATGGGGCCCCTGTGTCCTCGCCCACACTCAAACCACACCCAAAAAAGCCTATGAAAGCTACCATTGGCATCTCATGGGGCCCCCTACTGACCCTGGGCCCCTGGGCAGTGCCCGAATGGTCAGTCCTACCCTGCATATAACCAAACCTTGGTAGCACCATAGAGAAGCTAACCCTACAAGTAGCCTCTTATGCCGGCCATAGACGGGTCAAAAATCGGCCTGCTTTTCGGCCGGAAAAAAAAAAAAGGCTAATTTTCGCATCGTTAGTGGGTTAATTGCTCAGCCATTTTTTGGGGTTTTTGCACATTTTTTTTAATCGGGCATGTTGGAAAATATGCGGCCAATTTTGACGATCGGCCGATTTTCCCAGCAAATCGGCCGATCGTTTTACCGATAAAAAATCTGCGCATGAGCCGTGACCTGCAAGAAGAAGAAAAAGAAGAATTCCAGTCCGCTATTATATGTTATATGAAAAGTCTTGCAGTTGCAACAAATGTATCCATTTGTATCCATTTCAGATACAGATGGTTTTATTTGGATACAAATGGATACATTGTTGCAACCGCAAGACTTTTCATATAAAATATAATAGCGGACTGGAATTCTTCTTCTTCTGCTTTTTCTTCTTCTTGCAGGTCACGGCTCATGCACAGATTTTTTATCGGTAAAACGATCGGCCGATTTGCCCATCATTGCTGGAAAAATCGGCCGCAAATTTTCCAACATGCCTGATAAAAAAAAATATGCAAAAACCCCGAAAAACGTCCAACCAATTAATCCACTAATGGTGCGAAAATCGGCTGATTTTTTTTTTTTTTAGCTGAAAAATCGGCCGATTTTCGACCCGTCTATGGCCCGGCATAAGGCGGGAAAAAACGCGGTGTAACGTTACAGTTACACTATCTTTATTGAGTACAAACATCGAATATTACAAAATCACCAGAAGTAAGTATTTAATTAAAAAAACACCGGATTCCAATGAAGGACTGGCCACGTTGTCACCTTAGAACACCTAGAGCGCATGTTATCACGTCACGCTGACACACATGCATTCTTCATCAAATTGCCCCCCAAACCTAACGCCGTAATGCGATTGGCCCAGCTGGCTTAACCAAGAAGCAGGCTTTCCTGTACATAACTGCTGCACAGTGGCCGTATTGTTGTGGATTTGGTCCTCGGGAGCTGAAGGCACTGCAGATATTTGAACATAATTATCCAGCCTGAGACATAAAGCCCATTGAGATCAGCTGATAGCGACGGCTAATGCAGGCCACACATGGGAGGAATTCTTGGAAGAATTTTCTTTCTACAATCGTAACTAAAGGTGGGAATACATGATTAGAAAATCGACCGATCGTTCATCTGACGACCGTGAGGCGTTCATTCGTTGGTCGAAATTGTGGCCCACATTCACCAATCTAAAAAAAAATCATTCGTCGGGCAATACGTCTTCCATACAAGTAGAAGTGATGCGGTGGGCGTGTGACCTTGTAGCCACGCCCTGCCGCCCAGAACGAGCGATCCACGCCCTGCCGCCCAGAACGAGCGATCCACGCCCTGCCGGCCAGAACGAGCGATCCTCGCCCTGCCGCCCAGAAGGAGTGTTCAACACCCAGAACGTGCGATCCACGCCCTGCTGCCCAGAACGAGCGATCCACACCCTGCCGCCCAGAACGAGCGATCCACGCCCTGCCGCCCAGAACGAGCGATCCACGCCCTGCCGCCCAGAACGAGCGATCCACGCCCTGCCGGCCAGAACGAGCGATCCTCGCCCTGCCGCCCAGAAGGAGTGTTCAACACCCAGAACGTGCGATCCACGCCCTGCCGCCCAGAACGAGCGATCCACACCCTGCCGCCCAGAACGAGCGATCCACGCCCTGCCGGCCAGAACGAGCGATCCTCGCCCTGCCGCCCAGAAGGAGTGTTCAACACCCAGAACGAGCGATCCACGCCCTGCCGCCCAGAACGAGCGATCCACGCCCTGCCGCCCAGAACGAGCGATCCATGCCCTGCCGCCCAGAACGAGCGATCCACGCCCTGCCGCCCAGAACGAGCGTTCAACATCCAAAACGAGTGATCCACGCCCTGCCACCCAGAACGAGCGATCCACGCCCTGCCACCCAGCATGAGCGATCCATGCCCTGCCGCCCAGAACGAGCGATCCACGCCACTAGCTGGCCAGAATGAGCGATCCTCGCCCTGCCGCCCAGAAGGAGCGTTCAACACCCAGAATGAGCGATCCACGCCCTGCCGCCCAGAATGAGCGTTCAACACCCAGAACGAGCGTTCCACGCCCCACTGCCCAGAACGAGTGGTCCACACCCTGTTGCCCAGAACAAGCATTCAACACCCAGAATGAGCGTTCCACGCCCTGCCGCCCAGAACGAGCGTTCCATGCCCTGCCGCCCAGAACGAGCGTTCCACGCCCTGCCACCCAGAACGAGCATTCCACGCCCTGCTGCCCAGAACAAGCGGTCCACGCCCTGCCGCCCAGAACAAGTGATCAACGCCCTGCCACCCAGAACGAGCATTCCACGCCCTGCCGCCCAGAACGAGCAGTCCACGCCCTGCCGCCCAGAACGAGCGGTCCACGCCCTGCCACCCAAAACGAGCGATCTACGTCCTGCTGCCCAGAATGAGCGTTCAATGCCCTGCCGCCCAGGACGAGCGTTCAACGCCCTGCAAAACCTAAATACACCACTGTCATATACAGTTACCAGGGGCCCCCACTGGAGGATGAGGAGTCTTATCAGTGGGAAGTTGACTACCAGTTTGGTCACCAATTCTATAGAAATGTGACACAAAGTATCCTTCATAGCTGCATCCACATACTCCATGCAATCTGTAATTCCGTTATTCCCGCCGTGATTCTCTTGGCTTTGATTCATTTCCTCCTGGTGACATTGCACAATTTTTTTTTACATTTTCAGAAAAAGACTATCACAGAAGTAAAAATGGTGACCAAAGTCCTGTTCCTGTACATCCCCCTTCCCATGTTCTGGGCTCTGTACGACCAGCAGGTAATTCTGGAGACGGGGGAGGGTACAAAAACACGCTCTATAGCAGATCAACTTCAAATGTTGGAAGACATCGAGAAATAGTCCCCCATAACAAGAGGTGAGCAAACCAACATGCGGTCATGGCCATTCACCCAGCCATTGCCTGACCTTTGATGAAAATAGAGGAATACAGCTTCCCTGCATCCCTGACCTGTGATTGGACAGTGAGGGAGCAGCAGCAGACATCATGGGATTTAGGTAGCCGTGCTGGTGGCAGGTCTACACTGACTGCACAACACCAATGTCTCGTTAGGCATTCATCACATGGGGACATCAGCTGAGTTGTGGGACATCTAGGGTCCAGGTTCCTGTCAGTTTATTGAACAGATCAGGTTGTCCCTTAGATGTAGTTATAGACACCCTGAGAGCAGTCCACACATTCACACAGCAAATGATATCTGTTACCTTTCAGGGATCACGATGGACCCTTCAGGCTACAAGAATGAACGCCGATTTCGTAAGTGAAGATTTATTTTCATAGTTCAGTCAGCTGTCAGGCTTGTGACACCTGTGTATACATTCATTGCTAAACTGCAATTTCCACCCTTGTCCATCCATCATTTTCTCCCTTGTCATCCCATTGTCTCCATCCTTGTCCACCTGCCATTTCCACCCTTGTCCTCCTCTCATTTCCACCCTACATTTCCACCCTTGTCCTCCCTACATTTCCACCCTTGTCCTCCCGTCATTTCCACCCTTGTCCTCCCGTCATTTCCACCCTTGTCCTCCCTACATTTCCACCCTTGTCCTCCCTACATTTCCACCCTTGTCCTCCCTACATTTCCACCCTTATACTCCCTACATTTCCACCCTTGTCCTCCCATCATTTCCACCCTTGTCCTCCCTACATTTCCACCCTTGTCCTCCCTACATTTCCACCCTTGTCCTCCCTACATTTCCACCCTTGTACTCCCTACATTTCCGCCCTTGTCCTCCCTACATTTCCGCCCTTGTCCTCCCTACATTTCCACCCTTGTCCTCCCGCCATTTCCACCCTTGTCCTCCCGCCATTTCCACCCTTGTCCTCCCGCCATTTCCACCCTTGTCCTCCCGCCATTTCCACCCTTGTCCTCCCGCCACTGCCACTCTTTTCCTCCCGCCACTTCCACTCTTTTCCTCCTGTCATTTACACCCTTTTCCATGTTTCTTTCAATCTTTGTCCTCCCATAATTTTCACCCTTGTCCACCCATCATTTCCTCCCTTTTCGATTCGCCATTTCCATGCTTGTCCTTCTGTCATTTCCACAAACCTGCCATCTCCACTACTGTCCTCCTGTTATTTCCACCCTTGTCCTCTCACATTTTCCACCCTTCATTTTCACCCTTGGCCTACCACCATTTTCGCCCTTGTACTCCCGTAATTTTCATCCTTGGTCTCCTATTATTTCCACTCTTGTCCTCCTGTTGTCTCCATCCTTGCCCACCTGCTATTTCCACCCTTGTCCACCCCCCATTTCCATCCTCATCCTCCCCTCATTTCCACCCTCATCATCCCCTCATTTCCACCCTCGTCATCCCCTCATTTCCACCCTTGTCCTCCTGTCATTGCCATCCTTTTCCATCTGTCATTTTAACCTTTTCCTCCCATAATTACCACCCTTGGCCTCCCGCCATTTCCACCCTTGTACTTCTGCCGCTTCCACTCTTGTCCTTCTGTCATTTCCACCCTTTTCCATCTTTCATTTCAATCTTTGTCCTCCCATAATTTTCACCCTTGTCCACCCATCATTTCCATCCTTTTCGATCTGCCATTACCACTCTTGTCCTTCCATCATTTCCACAAACTTTCCATCTCCGCTACTGTCCACCTGTCATTTCCATCCTTGTCCTCCTGTTACATCCACCCTTGTCCTCCCATTATTTCCACCCTTGTCCTCTCACATTTTCCACCCTTCATTTTCACCCTTGTCTTCCCGTCATTTCCACCCTTGGCTTACTACCATTTCCACCCTTGTACTCCCATAATTTTCACCCTTCTTCTCCTGTTATTTCCACCCTTGTCCTCCTGTTGTCTCCATCCTTGTCCACCTGCTAATTCCACCTTTGTCCTCCCCTAATTTCCACCCTTGTCCACCTGTCATTGCCACCCTTGTGCACCCAGCATATCCACCTTTGTTCTCCTGTCATTTACACCCTTGTCCACCCGCCATTTCCACCCATTGGTCTTCTGTCATTTCCTCCCTTGCTCTCCTGCCATTTCCACCTTTGTCCACCCATCATTTTCACCCTTCCACCCTTGTCTGGCAATTCTGTGGATGGAAATGTTTGGAAATCCCTATGTATAGATTACAGAAGATAATGTAACATTTAAAAATTGTACCCCCCCCCCCCCCCCCCATGTGTGAGCATTGATTAATTATTAATTCTATTTACAGAAAGCATTTGTCATTCAGCCCGACCAGATGCAGGTATGGAACGGTCAGCATACTTTTACGATTTTGTTACTTACCTGACAGTCAGAGATTATAAGTATCATAAATCAATGAAAACGCCAAACAAAAATCCTTAAGAGTTTGAGATGTTCAATTCAACAGGTAACAGCAGAGGAGAGCTGTCAGGGTTCCGGGTATGACCAGAAATGTGTGGGAACACAGGCGTAGTCAGGGCTGGAGAGGTGGAATGGTCAGGCAGGCCGTATGGGTCTGTAATGCACCGCCTGGCGGTACCTCTAGCAACCCACGGAATAGGATTCCCCAGAGTGCGGAGTCTAAGTCCCAGTCTGCTTGTTCACCAGGGCCCCTGATGGTGGGGATGGACTTGGAGCAGACAGAGACCAGGTCGCGGCCCCTGAGTACACCCACCTGTGGTAGAGGGATCCGCCAGAGGTATATGCTGGAGGACAGCCTGACGTGAAGAGGCGGATGGGTCCGTGCAGGACGGATGGATGGATGGCTGAGCAGAAGCGTGGTCAGACAGGCTGGGTTGGTAACGGTGGGGACAGCGTGGTACAAGGCAGCAGGCACAGAATAGTCGGGTCAGTAACAGGAGATCGGGATCCAATGAGGGTATACAAAGAAAAGTCAGACAGGCCAGGGATCAGGGCAGGAGAAGTCAGCAGAGGTCAGGATCAAAGCAGGGTCAGCAACAAATCAGATAGGCAGATATGCAGGAACTAAGGATACCAGATACAGGGGCTCATGGGAAACAAACACCAAGGCACTGATTGCAGGCCTGGTCCTGCTTAAATAGACCTCCTGCAATCAGCCTCAGGTGATGGCTTGATTGCAGCAGTGAGACCCTGGCTGCTGAGCACCCTCTGGTAGGAGCTGGTACTGCAGCCCACAGAGCAAGTGAGCCACAGCACCACCAGTGGTGAGTCCATTCCTGACAAGAGCCTACGCATTTCAAGGGCCACAACCCCCCTTCATCAAGACTGAGTGAAATGACAGATTGTCATCTGCGGTGAAATAAGAAAAGATCTGTGATGGATCACTTTTGAGAGGCGTTTGGCAGACGGCGAGCGGGTGTTCTGTCACCTCCTCACCACCTGATTTAACCCAATAAATGGGGCACTACCAGCCACCGCGCTGCACCAAGGCCCATAGACCTGCATTAGTCACATTCAGCTATGGCAATGCCCACTGAAAGCAACATTCTCTTTCATTTTGGCCGTGGCCGAGAAGCACAGCCTATGTATGGCTGTGTTCAGGGGGGCTATCGAGAGGTGGAAAAACAGCAGCTCAACCGCTTTATTTTACTGACCCCTCTGGTGCACCTGTTTTTAATGCACCTTTAGTTTTAATGAGGGTTTTGGATGTAGTGCACAGGCATTCAGGTCACGGCAGGCGATTCACCTGAAATGCCCTGTAAGTTGTGTTTTTGTGTTACGGGGCTAAAGTGGGAAGCGATTACTTTTGATGCTTTGCAATGGCACCATAAATGCACCGGAAATGCTATAGGCACGTATACGGGGCATCGATGGCGCACTCAATGTAAGAGAAGGGAGGTGGATCTAAGAGTTGACACCTGACGAACTCTGTAGGCGGCACTCATTTTTGCTTGCTGCAAAGTGGCCTTGAAAGGTGCTCAGGAAAGGAACCTACTGCTTATTTTCAGCACCCGTTTGAATGAGCCCAAAGTCAAATAAAAAAATTTAAAAAATAGGGAACCTCCATATACAGACCCCTATACTCAAAGTTGATCCAGAAGAAGTGTTCTGCCATGAAAGCACTAAAAGTGTGATCTCTATAACTGTTCCATTTGTGGTGAGATAGCTTAACTTACAGTCTCAGTAATTTTGCAGACAGTGTCTCCATCCAAATGACATCTTGCAGATTGTAGAAAGCTTTAATCCAAAAGCTTGTGCAGATTATAGCAGATGAACATCCAATAGGTAAAAAAACGAAATCATAGTGTGTCTAACGCCAGCAAAATATAGTACATGTGGTGAATGGAGGCTAAAGCATGAAGGAAAAGGGTGAGATGGCTTAACATACAGTCTCAGTAATTTTGCAGACAGTGACTCCATCCAAATGCCATCTTGCAGATTGTAGAAAGCTTTAATCCAAAAGCTTGTGCCGATCATAGCAGATGAACATCCAATAGGTAAAAGAAAAATCATAGTGTGTCTAGCTCCAGCAAAATATAGTATATGTGGTGAATGGAGGCTAAAGCATGAAGGAAAAGGGTGAGATGGCTTAACATACAGTCTCAGTAATTTTGCAGACAGTGACTCCATCCAAATGACATCTTGCAGATTGTAGAAAGCTTTAATCCAAAAGCTTGTGCCGATCATAGCAGATGTACATCCAATAGGTAAAAGTAAAATCATAGTGTGTCTAGCTGCAGCAAAATATAGTACATGTGGTGAACGGAGGCTAAAGCATGAAGGAAAAGGGTGAGCCCAAAATCAAATAAAAAAAGAAATAACTAGGGAACCTCCATATACAGACCCCTACACTCAAAGTTGATCCAGGAGAAGTGTTCTGCCATGAAAGCACTAAAAGTGTGATCTCTATAACTGTTCCATTTGTGGTGAGATGGCTTAACTTACAGTCTCAGTAATTTTGCAGACAGTGACTCTATCCAAATGCCATCTTGCAGATTGTAGAAAGCTTTAACCCAAAAGCTTGTGCAGATCATAGCAGATGAACATTCAATAGGTAAAAGAAAAAATCATAGTGTGTCTAACGCCAGGAAAATATAGTACATGTGGTGAATGGAGGCTAAAGCATGAAGGAGAAGGGTGAGATAGCTTAACTTACCATCTCAGTAATTTTGCAGATAGTGACTCCATCCAAATGCCATCTTGCAGATTGTAGAAAGCGTTAATCCTGACCACCTATCAAGGCCAACTTGAACAAAAATGAGCTGCATGGTCGAGTTGCCAAAAAGAAGCCTTTACTGCGCCAATTCCACAGAAAAGCCCGCAGAAAAGCCCGGTTACAATATTCCTGACAACACCTTGACATGCCTCACCGGGCTTTTTTGTGGCATTGGTGCAGTAAAGGCTTCTTTCTGGCAACTTGACCATGCAGCTCATATTTGTTCATGTTTTGTTGTATTGTGCTCCTTAAAACAACCACACCATCTTTTTCCAGAACAGCCTGTATTTCTGATGTGCTGAAAAAACAAGTCCATTCCATGGAGGTCCCGCCTCCCAACCAACACGATCTGCTACTGACAGCTCGGTGCCAGATACCACAGCGTACCTTCAGGGGTCTAGTGGGGTCCGTGCCTCAATGGGTTATGGTGGGTGGTCATAATGTTATGGCTGATTGGTGTATAGTGGAATCTGAGTTGTTTTATCAGGTTTACATTCTTCCAGCGATGTGTCTTCGTGATGCTGATGGAATATGTTATCTCTTCAGGTCCTGAACCCACTTCTGATCCTCATTCTTATCCCTCTGTTTGATCTGGGGATCTACCCTCTCATCGGGCTTTGCAGGATCAACTTCAAGTGAGTAAAAGTCCGGTCTCCTGACCGCGGCCATGCGCGGTGTATCTATAAGCTGCCCGTTTACCCGTAATTATTCCTCCCCTCCTTAGACCCTTGGCAAAGATGGCCGTCGGCATGCTGCTGGTAGCTCTGGCGTTTGCTGTTGCCGCTGTTGTGGAGATCAAAATTAATGTGAGTCTCGTGTGACCTGCTGGCTTCCTGTTACTACAAGTAATACAATGGAGACTTCTAATGCTTCTATATGTTTGGTCTAGATCAGGGGTCTCTAAACATTTCAAACAAAGGGCCAGTATACGGTCCTTCAGACTTTAGGAGGGCTGGATTAGGGCCAGGGAGGATAGAAAATGTCCTGGCCCCAGCATCAGGGAGAATAAACATGGTCTCAGGGTTGATGGCCAGTTGGAGGAATAGTGCCCCATCATTGGTATCAGTGGGAGGAATAGTGCACCATCATTGGTGTCAGTGGGAGGAATAGTGCCCCATCATTGGTGTCAGTGGGGGGAATAGTGCCCCATCATTGGTGTCAGTGGGAGGAATAGTGCCCCATCATTGGTGTCAGTGGGAGGAATAGTGCCCCATCATTGGTGTCAGTGGAAGCAATAGTGCCCCATCATTGGTGTCAGTGGGGGGAATAGTGCCCCATCATTGGTGTCAGTGGGAGGAATAGTGCCCCATCATTGGTGTCAGTGGGAGGAATAGTGCCCCATCATTGGTGTCAGTATGAGGAATAGTGCCCCATCATTGGTGTCAGTGGAAGCAATAGTGCCCCATCATTGGTGTCAGTGGAAGCAATAGTGCCCCATCATTGGTGTCAGTGGGAGGAATAGTGCCCCATCATTGGTGTCAGTGGGAGGAATAGTGCCCCATCATTGGTGTCAGTGGGAGGAATAGTGCCCCATCATTGGTGTCAGTGGGAGGAATAGTGCCCCATCGTTGGTGTCAGTGGGAGGAATAGTGCCCCATCATTGGTGTCAGTGGGAGGAATAGTGCCCCATCATTGGTATCAGTGGGAGGAATAGTGCCCCATCATTGGTTTCAATGGAAGAAGTGCTGCTCCATTGTTGATCTCAGTGGGAGGAATAGTGCCCCAAGGGCCGGTAAAAGGGCGGCAAAGGGCCATATCCGGCCCTCGTGCTGCAGTTTGGAGACCCCTGGTTTAGAGGGTGGGGACATTTTCTGGACCAGAGTGCAGGTTCGGGTGGGTTGTAACATGCTACTCTGACATCCCTTTCAGCCACCACAGCTCCCATTCCCCTCTGTTTGGCACCCATTTTCATACAATTGAATGGGTCGAGTTCAGTGGCTGTACTGTCCTACAGTTGTGACCAAAATTATTCAACCCCCACTGAAATTGAGTGTTTTGGCCAGTTTGACATTGCTTTTGATCATTCAGTCATCTTGCTTACATTTACATTAAAGAGGCACTTGTAGGTCAGACAAATATAACATAACAGTTATAATGAAATAACCACAAATGTCTTTTCTGTGCTCACAGCATTATCAGTTTTATTCAACCCCCAAGTGACATTCAATCTTAGTACTTAGTACAGCATCCTTTTACAGTTATAACAGCTTTTAAACGTGAAGCATAGCTTGACACAAGTGTCTTGCAGCGATCTACGGGTATCTTCGCCCATTCTTCATGGGCAAAGGCCTCCAGTTCAGTCACATTCTTAGGCTTGCGCACTGCAACTGCTTTCTTTAAGTCCCACCAGAGGTTCTCAATCGGATTTAAGTCTGGTGACTGCGATGGCCACTCCAAAATGTTCCAGCCTTTCCTCTGCAACCATGCTCTAGTGGACTTGGAGGTATGCTTGGGATCATTGTCCTGTTGAAAGGTCCAACGTCTCCCAAGCCTCAGGTGTGTGACGGACTGCATCACGTTTCCATCCAATATCTCCTGGTACTGAAGAGAATTCATGGTACCTTGCACACGCTGAAGCTTCCCTGTACCTGCAGAAGCAAAACAGCCCCAAAGCATGATTGACCCTCCACCATGCTTCACAGTAGGCAAGGTGTTCTTTTCATCATAGGCCTTGTTCTTCCTCCTCCAAACATAGCGTTGATCCATGGGCCCAAACAGTTCTAATTTTGTTTCATCAGTCCACAGAACACTATCCCACAACTTTTGTGGTTTGTCCACATGGCTTTTGGCATACTGCAGTCGACTCTTCTTATTCTTTGGAGACAGCAAGGGGGTACGCCTGGGAGTTCTGGCACGGAGGCCTTCATTACGCAGTGTGCGTCTTATTGTCTGGGCTGAAACTTCTGTACCCACATCTGACAAATCTTTTCTCAGTTCCTCAGCAGTCACACGGGGACTTCTCTCCACTCTACGCTTCAGGTAGCGCACAGCAGTCGAAGTCAGCATCTTCTTTCTGCCACGACCAGGTAGCGTTTCAACAGTGCCCTTTGCCTTGAATTTGCGAATGATGCTTCCTAAGGTGTCTCTTGGTATGTTTAACATCTTTGCAATCTTCTTATAGCCATTGCCCTTCCTGTGAAGAGAAATCACCTCTTCTCTTGTCTTCCTGGACCATTCTCTTGCCTTCACCATGTTTGTAACCACACCAGTAAATGTCTAGAAGGAGCTGAGTATCACAGTCATTTTAAAGCTGCCTAATTGGTGCTTATTATGCTTGATTGCTGCTCGGTGACATCCACAGGTGTTTTCAATACCTGATGGAAAGCACCTGTATGAACCTCTGTTCTTCAGAGTGGTAGTCTTTAAGGGGTTGAATAATTGTGGCAATGAAGAAACCACATAAGAACCATTTACTACTGTATTACATAAACAATTGATGTCATTTTAGTTGCATTTGGGTAGTTACAATGTCCTTGTAGGATTTGATTCTGAATACAATTCCAAATGTACACTATAGTCCCTAAACCCCTTTACAGCATTGGGGGTTGAATAATTTTGGTCACAACTGTAACTAAGCGGGCCCCACTCAGAATTCTGCTTTAGAGACTCCATGTTTAAATATGTTGTACATGTAGGCAGAGCTGGGATAAGGGGTGGGCGGGAGGGGCGGCTGCCCCGGGCACAATGGTTTACTGTAGGGATGATGGCTCCTTCCTTCTGTTATAAGACTGACAGGAGTAGCGACAGCGGCATCACAACTCCTGTCAGCCCTGCACTGGAAGTGATGAGGAGAGAGCCGGGAGGTGATGCAGGCTGTGTTCTCTCTTCCTCGCCTTCTTCCTGTTATGTCCATGATACTTGTTTCTGCATTGGAAGGTGGCTAGAGGGTGGAACCAAGGGACAGTGCTCAGGGGCGGGTAAGGGGCGGAGACAAGGATTTACTCAAGAGGGGGAGTTCCTGCACCTATACTCTGAGGAAAAAAAAGCCCTCGCTACTCTACTCTCTCATGGGAAAAAAATCGAGATAACATTCATAGGGCCAGGATTGACCTTGTGATCTATCCTTATCTCTTAACTGTAGATTGATTGTAGAATAAACAGAGAAATCTGTTAGACTGCCCTCGAACGTGTGTCCCCCCCCTCCCCCATGTACACAGTTTGGGGTATATTTTGGACATATTTTATATAAAAGTATACAGCAGACAGCTTCTGACTTTAACATGCCCGCTAAGCGTGACATTAGAGATCATTTTTGCCACAGGCGTGATGCAAAGCATGGAATGTGAGAATGTGAACACCCCTCTCCACTGCCCAGGGCCGGTGCTAGACCAATTTGGCTCCTAGGCAAGACCAGCTGCTTGCACCCCCCCCCCCCAAGATAAGACTCTACCTATAGTTCGACTCTATCCCTCCCAGCACACATCCTCCTTCCCCTCATATTTTCCACCCTAATCCCCCTCCTAGCACAAATCACCCCCCCCCCCCCATCCCACCTTCTAGAAACACCCCCCCAAATCCTCCCTCCCAACACAAATCCCTCCACAATCCCCCCTCCCAACACCAATCCTCTTCCTTCCATCCTCCCACCTAGGTCAAATTCCGCCAAATCCCTCCTCTAGCTAAACCCCCCCCCCCCCCCCGTTAACCCACTCCTAGCACAAATCTCCCCCAATCATCCCAATTACCCTTCCCAGCACTAAACATATGCAGTTCGTTAATTGATATTTGGACAAATTTTGCATTATTCGGAGATTCGGATGTATCCGAATCCTGACGTACAATAGTCACGAATTTAAACGAATCTGAAAAAAAAAATGCAAATTCAAATTCTAAAGCAAATTTGAAAACCAATTTGAATTTGAAAACAAGGATAGAATAAAAACAGAAAAGAAAGAAATAGAATAGAGGAAATAAAAAACAGAACAGAAAATAAGAGAACAGAACGGAATACAGTAGAAAATAATAGGAGTAAAACAGAACAAAAAAGAATAGAAAATAAAGGAATAGAAAAGAATGGAACCCATTAGACTAGAATAGAAAATATTAGAATAGAGAATCAAAGAATAGAATAGAAAAGATGCTGGTTGCGGTGCCGCGGCCCCATTGGGCCCGATGAGCGAGTTTGACAGGCGGTGCTGCAGCCCCATTGTGCGCAATGAACGAGTTTGACAGCGGTGCCGCGGCCCCATTGGGCCTGATGAGCGAGTTTGACAGGCGGTGCCGCGGCCCCATTGGGCCCCATGAGTGAGTTTGACAGGCGGTGCCGCGGCCCCATTGGGCCCAATGAGCGAGCTTAATAGGCGGTACCGCGGCCCCATTGGTCCCCATGAGCGAGTTTGACAGGCAGTGCCGCGGCCCCATTGGGCCCAATGAGCAAGCTTAACAGGCGCTGCCGCGGTCCCATTGGGCCCCATGAGCGAGTTTGAAGGGCGGTGCCGCGGCCCCATTGGGTTCCGGAATTTTAAAAATTTTAACGCATTAAATAAATAAAATATTTCCAATCCTTTTCTGTTCCGGCATTCCAGGAGACGAATCCGGTCATTCCCAAGGCTGGAGAGAGCACCGTGCAGGTTCTGAACTTCGCAAACCAAGAAGTCGTAGTTCGCGCGGCAAACAATTCTCCGCTCACACGGCCGTCGCTGCTCAGCGAACATTTCCAGGTGAGAGACTGGTAGAGGCAGAGGGTTGGCACCTCTGTCAGGGTTTCATTGTCTTCTCTACTGTTTGGTCCTAGTGACACCGATTTCTCTCATTACTTCCAACTGGTGTCACTGGGAAATGAGCCGCGGGGACACTGAAAGCAATAATAACTTGCCGATGTATAACTGCAAGTTATTATTGCTTTCAGTGTCCCCGCGGCTCAAGCTCCTCTGGTACAGAGATTGATGGGACTGTGGGGGAGGGGACATCAGAGTGTAAGCTCCTCTGGTACAGAGACTAAAATTTATAGTAATTCATCCCCCATATAGTAATTCATCCCCCCTATAGTAATTCATCCCCCATATAGTAATTCATCCCCCATAGTAATTCATCCCCCTATAGTAATTCATCCCCCATATAGTAATTCATCCCCCATAGTAATTCATCCCCCATATAGTAATTCATCCCCCATAGTAATTCATCCCCCATAGTAATTCATCCCCCCTATAGTAATTCATCCCCCATATAGTAATTCTTCCCCCATAGTAATTCATCCCCCCTATAGTAATTCATCCCCCATATAGTAATTCATCCCCCCTATAGTAATTCATCCCCCCTATAGTAATTCATCCCCCATATAGTAATTCATCCCCCATATAGTAATTCATCCCCCATATAGTAATTCATCCCCCATAGTAATTCATCCCCCATATAGTAATTCATCCCCCATATAGTAATTCATCCCCCATATAGTAATTCATCCCCCATATAGTAATTCATCCCCCATAGTAATACATCCCCCATATAGTAATTCATCCCCCATAGTAATTCATCCCCCATATAGTAATTCATCCCCCATATAGTAATTCATCCCCCATATAGTAATTCATCCCTCATATAGTATTTCATCCCCCATATAGTAATTCATCCCCCCTATAGTAATTCATCCCCCATATTAATTCATCCCCCATATAGTAATTCATCCCCCATATAGTAATTCATCCCCCCTATAGTAATTCATCCCCCCTATAGTAATTCATCCCCCATATTAATTCATCCCCCATATAGTAATTCATCCCCCATATAGTAATTCATCCCCCATATAGTAATTCATCCCCCATAGTAATTCATCCCCCATATAGTAATTCATCCCCCATATAGTAATTCATCCCTTATATAGTAGTAGTAAGTAAGTAGCAAGTAGTAAGCCAAGTCCCTCCTGTGTCAATTCACTTACCTTTGCTCCGCGCGTTCCTCTCGCCGTGTTCCCGCGCCGTTCCGGTCTTCAGGGCGGACTGTGAGAGGTGCCTAGCTCCTATCACGTTCGTCACGCTGCCCCGCCTACACACATCCTGACAGCCAATCACTGGCTATCAGGATGTGAGTGGCAGCGAGACTGGCCAATCATTGCATTTGAGCGCGCTGCCCTGGCTGTTTTTTTTTTTTTGGATCACGCTGCAGAGTCCCTGCCGCCCGAGAGGAGGGAGGAGAGCGGGCGCCCGGCACACAAGAGCCGCATTAAAGCGTGTAAAGAGCTGCATGTGGCTCGCGAGCCGCGGCTTGCCGACCACTGGGCTAAGCGATGTTGCGTGACCACCTGCAGCCAATGATGGACAAGCGGGGCATGTCATCACGAATCATATGAGTCGGGTGTGGGTCTTCACCTCCGCCGAACCCGCGAGACTGACTCACCGAACCCCTGGGGTTCGATCGAACCCAGGTTAAGAACCACTGGACTAAAGGGACTGTGGGGGAGGGGACATTAGAGTGTAAGCTCCTCTGGTACAGTGACTGATGGGACTGTGGGGAAGGGGACATTAGATAGTAAGCTCCTCTGGTACAGTGACTGATGTGACTGTGGGGGAGGGGACATTAGAGTGTAAGCTCCTCTGGTACAGAGACTGATGTGACTGTGGGGGAGGGGACATTAGAGTGTAAGCTCCTCTGGTACAGAGACTGATGTGACTGTGGGGGAGGGGACATTAGAGTGTAAGCTCCTCTGGTACAGAGACTGATGTGACTGTGGGGGAGGGGACATTAGAGTGTAAGCTCCTCTGGTACAGAGACTGATGTGACTGTGGGGGAGGGGACATTAGAGTGTCAGCTCCTCTGTTGCAGAAACAGTCAAACTTAATGGTATCTTTTGCTGCCTCAGGATCCCTATTATGTGAAGGTTAATATCAATGGCTCTGCGAAGGCGACAGTGGAAATTCCCGGAGCCAGGAGTCCCTGCACAGCAGACATTCAGGAGGAAGCTGCGTACTCCCTATTGGTGGATACGAGGAACGATACTCTGTATTGTAGAACTGTAAGTTGGGCAGAATTATTCCACAAGTGATATAAGGGTGGTCTGCGATGGGGGGAGGGGATATATTGCACTTGTGGTGTTCATGTTATACATTTTTCTTTTCCTTGTAAATATTTTATTGTAATGTATTATTATTGACAAGCTAACACAATGGGGATGAATTTTTTTTTTTTTTTTCAAACTTTTTTTATTGGAAAAAGTTTTACATAAGAACATGAGATCATCCAAAGGAAACAAACATGACGGTCCACATGGAAACCGGTAACCGTCACTTGGTGGGGTGCAGCCCTCTAAAGATGGCGGAGTCTTGATACTAGCAAAGGAAAACCACAAAAGGGCGCACTCTCCTCGTGCATTACCGCGGTTACAAATGAATTTATTAAAAACGTAACAAATGGATACTTACAGAACAAAATGTAAAAAAACGAACATGAAGCCGAATGGGTCAATGTCAGATGACTGGAGTCCTGTGATGATGCCACTCGGTGGGGAAAACCGAAGCGTTTCGGGAGTTGAACTCCCCTTTTTCAAAGCTAAGATGGTAGAGAATGCCCGTGCCCCATATATAGGGAGAATAACTGACTGAAATCATCACCACACCCCCTCCATGGAAAATATCCCCACCGCTGCTGCATTCTCTACCATCTTAGCTTTGAAAAAGGGAGTTCAAATTCCAAAACGCGTTGGTTTTTTCCACCGGACGCCATCATCGCAGGACTCCAGTCGTCTGACATTGACCCATTTGGCTTCATGTTCGTTTTTTTACATTTGTTCTGTGAGTATCCATTTGTTACGTTTTTACTAAATTCATTTGTAACCACAGTAATGCACGAGGAGAGTGCGCCCTTTTGTGCTTTTTCTTTTGCTCGTAATAAGAACACGAGAGGTAACAGTTGCAATACATAAATATATCAACAAATACACATACAATTTAGTAGTATTACAATATATATATACAGTTGTGCTCAAACGTTTGCCTGAAGGCTTTGTACATCTTTTTATGTCCTTTTCCATCTTTATAAAGTCCCATTACCTTGTTACGCAGGACTTTTGACAGTTCTTTTCTGCTCCCCATGGCTCAGTATCTAGCCTAGTCAGTGCTTCCACGTGAGAGCTAACAAACTCATTGACTATTTATACACTGACACTGATTGTGATGTAGGAAGCCACAAATGTGGGACATTAACCTCTAATTGGCATTGTAACCCGTGTGTGTCACCTTGTGTGTCTGTACCAAAGCTGAACATTCCAGGGGGGCGGAGACTTCTGATCCAGGGGGCGGAGACTTCTGATCTGGGGGCGGAGACTTCTGATCTGGGGGTGGAGACTTCCGATCCGGACCATTTGGGTGATTTCTGTTATTATGATTTAAAAAGGAGCCAAACAACTCTTTGATAATAAATGGCTTCACATGATCACTATCCTTCAATAAAAGAGCATTTTTTGGCAGATCAGTCATATTTTCCATGTCAATGCCAAAATTTCACAATTTCTGCCAGGGGTGTGCAAACTTTTGAGCACAACTGTATCTATCCTTTTTTAAGTAAAACCAATGGTGATATTTTGGGGTAATATGTATCATTCTGTGGACCTGTGCGGTTCCATACAATCCATAAACACTGTAATGTATTTTAGTAGTGAGTAGATACAATGTAACGTTTCTGACTTTTTCTTCTCCTGTAGATCCAAGATGCCAATAAAAAGCCACCCAATGGACTAGCAGGAGTCAGGTAAGTCTTACTATCGTCTCGGCATGTTGTAGATG